>NC_066582.1:409169659-409469659 GCF_024323335.1 Lathyrus oleraceus
ACAGCTGAAGGAGAAGGATGCTCTGATCGAGTTCCTCGAGCATCAGGTCATTGATGATCCTAATGATACATGGACTTCTCTACTTCCTCAGTCTTCCAAGTTCTGGAAAAGGAGGTATGACAGACTCGCCAAAGAGAAGGTTGATATGGAAGCAGCATATGAGAGAGAGGTTAAGAGGCTCCGTGCAGCTTATCTTCCGGCATCCCGAGCTTCTAGGGATCCATAGGATGTTTATTTTCCTTTTCTCTTGTAATGATTGACAATGTTGTACTTCTTTGTCTCAAATATATTTGATGAGATATTTTCCATATGCGATTAAATGCTTAATATTCAAATTTTGCAAATAATACCCTAAAGTTCCTTCAAAAATAAAAACGAATCATGTGCACGAGCACTGCATGCATCATTTGCATAAGCAGGTGTTTGTTCCGGTCTTCTTGTTTGTGGCCTAACTCTGTGCTCTTCATTTATTTTGAAGACAAGCTGACTCATCGGTACTACACCAGAGCCAACTCTTCTAGATTGATGGGTCATCTCGAACAAGAGAATCGCGAGCTCAAAGAGGAAGTCGCCTGACTGAGTGTGTTGATGGAATCTTTCCTGGCCGCTCAGAATTAGCCGTCTCCAACACCTGCAACTCCTCCCCAGAGGACTGTTATTTCTGAGGTTGCTTCCTCAACAGTGCCAGCTGCCAGTGCCCATTTTGTGCCAACAGCCATGCCAGCCGGGTTTCCGTGGGGTATGCCTCCTGGCTTTATGCCTGATATTCCTGCGCCAACATTTGCTTCTATGTCGGCATCTAGCCCGGTCATTGTTGTGCCTCCTCCTGTCGTGCATATCGTTCCTAGGGTAGACGACACCATCTATCATTCTGAGCCGACTGAGAGCCCAGATTTTCATGAGAAGATGGATGCTATGAATGACCAATTTCTTGAACTCCGCAAGGAATTAAAGACCCTTCGAGGAAAGGATTTGTTCGGCAAGTCTGCAGCCGAGCTCTGTTTAGTTCCCGGTGTGAAAATACCTGTCAAATTCAAGGTCCCAGACTTTGAGACGTATAAGGGGAACACCTGCCCGCTCAGCCACCTGGTTATGTATGCCAGGAAAATGTCTAATCAAACGGATAATGATCAGCTGCTCATTCATTATTTTCAGGACAGTCTGTCCGGTGCTGCACTGCGATGGTATATGAGTTTGGACAGTGCAAACATCTGTTCCTTCAATGATCTTGGCGAAGCCTTCGTCAAGCAATACAAATACAATGTGGATATGGCTCCCGATCGAGATCAGCTCAGAGCCATGTCCCAGAAGGACAAAGAGACATTTAAAGAGTACGCCCAGAGGTGGCGAGAGCTGGCAGCTCAGATTACTCCTCCGCTGGAAGGGAAGGAAATGACCAAGATCTTTTTGAAGACCTTGAGTTCATTTTACTATGAGCGGATGATTGCTAGCGCTCCTTCTGATTTCACCGAGATGGTGAACATGGGGATGCGTCTAGAGGAGGGAGTCCGTGAAGGACGGCTGACCAAAGATGAAGGCTCTTCTAGCAAGCGATATGGGGTGTTTGCGAAGAAGAAAGATGGGGAGGCACATGTTGTGCAATCCCATGTCAAACCCAGAAGACCCTCTGTTAGGAGGAAGCCTGTGCGTTCATCCAGCAATCAGCACCAGGTGGCTCACATAGCACCTGTTTTCAGAGATCAGCAATATAATCATCAGCAGCACAACAATCAACAACCAACTCAGCAATATCAACAACAGCATCGCCCTCAGCAACAGGCTTACCAGCCTCGCAACAACAGTAATCAAGCTAGTACGAGTTATGAGAGGAAGAAGATCACTTTTGATCCGATTCCGATGTCATACGCAGAGCTGTATCCCTCTTTGATAGAGCGGAAATTGATTACTCCCAGGGACCCACCGGCGGTGCCTGCTAACCCTCAGTGGTGGTACAAGCCCGATCAACATTGTGTTTACCATTCGGGTCCTCCCGGTCACAATGTGGACAACTGCTTTCCGTTGAAGACTAAGGTTCAAGACCTTATGAGATGCGGAATTTTGTGCTTTGAGGACGTTGGTCCCAATGTTAAGAAGAACCCATTGCCCGAGCATGGGAAGTCTGTTAACATGGTCCAGGATTGCCCTGGCAAATATAAGGTCAAATATGTTAGCTATATTCGACAGTCGCTTGTTGAGTTGCACCGTCTGCTGTGTCAGTACAGTCATTTGGAGCATGATCATGATAAGTGCCGAATTTGTTCCATTAATAGATTGGGATGTCGCCAAGTGCATAGAGAGCTGCAAGAATTGCTGGATGATGGGACCATCGAGATTCTTCAGAACAGAAATATTGATGAGGATGAGCCAGAGGTGAATGTGATTTCTCCGGTGTTCAGGATCCATGAGCCTGTTGTCATTCGATATGATGGTAGCAAGCAGAAGGTTTCTCCTGCCCTGGTTATCAAGCCTGCCGGCCCTGTGCCTTATTCTTCTGATAAAGCAATTCCATTCCGCTATAATCCTGTTGTTGTCGAAGATGGGAAAGAAGTGCCCTTGCCTTCTCCCTATGTTGTGAATATAGCTGATGTGAGCGGATTGACCTGTAGTGGTCGCGTGTTTTCACCGCCGAAGCCTCAGGCTAGAGCTGACTCTGTTGAGCGTCCGGTTGGGAATGCGGTTAATTCTCCGAACCCGGCACCTGTTGTTAAACCCTCCTCTGTACAAAAGACTCCTACTTCTTCTGTTGGCCCTAGTGGCACTGTGAATGAAGACTGTGATGAGATGTTGAGGCTCATCAAGAAGAGTGAGTACAATGTTGTAGACCAGCTTCTACAAACACCGTCCAAGATCTCTGTGTTATCCTTGCTTCTGAATTCAGAACCCCATAGGGAGGCTCTGCAGAAAGTTTTGGACTTGGCTTATGTTGATCATGATGTCACTATTGAACAGTTTGACAGTATTGTTGCAAACATCACTGCTTGTAACAATTTGAGTTTCTTTGACGCTGATCTCCCTGAGGAGGGAAGAGACCACAACATGGCTTTACATATATCCATGAATTGCAAGAGCGACGCCATGTCCAACGTGCTGGTGGACACTGGGTCATCTTTGAATGTATTGCCGAAATCCACTCTCTCTAAATTGTCATATCAAGGGCCTCCCATGAGGCAGAGTGGTGTTGTTGTGAAAGCTTTTGATGGGTCACGTAAGACTGTGATTGGGGAAGTTGATCTCCCAATCAAGATTGGACCAAGTGATTTTCAAGTTACCTTTCAGGTTATGGATATCCACCCATCTTATAGATGTCTCCTTGGTAGACCATGGATTCACGAGGTTGGCGCCGTGACATCCACCCTACACCAGAAGCTGAAATTCGTTAAGAACAAGAAACTGGTTGTGGTAGGGGGAGAAAAGGCTCTCTTGGTTAGCCACTTGTATTCTTTCTCATACATTGATGTTGAGGATGAAGTTGGAACGCCTTTCCAAGCTTTATCTATTGCTGAGCCAATTGAGAAGAAAACTCCTTCATTTGCTTCCTATCGAGATGCGAAACTGGCCATTGAATGTGGTGCAGTTGCTGGTCTAGGAAAAATGATCGAGCTTGAAGACAACAAATCCCGGGCTGGCATTGGCTATTCTTCTGGGGTCTTCAACGACAAAGGGCTGTTCAAGAGTGGAGGTTTCATCCACGCCGATCAGAGTGAGGAAGCTGCTGCTATTCTGGAAGAAGATGCAGAGGATACTGGCAATTTTGTCATCCCTGGCGGGATCTGCCACAATTGGGTCGCTGTGGATGTTCCTACGGTCATTCATAAGTCATCGTAATATGTTCACTTTGATTAAAAACCCTTCTCCCATGCCAAAAGGAGAAGTGATGACATTGTTGGCTACATTTATACAATGATATTTCATTCAATAAATTCATGTTAAACATTTGTTTTTTCAATTGTTTTCACTTTTTGCTTTTTTGCATGAAATTGGTGATCACAAAAAACCCTAAAAACAAGAATAAAAGCAATCTTTTCATCTGCATAATGATTTGTTTGTTTAAATTCTAAAGTTTTTTATTATCCAAAATCATTATGCAGGTTGATTCTAAAACCCATTAAACATAATGATCCAACGCCATCTCCCAATTTTGAATTCCCTGTATTTGAAGCAGAGGAAGATGATGTTGAAGAGATTCCTATTGAGATTACCCGTCTTCTTGAGCATGAAGAGAAGATCATTCAGCCTCACCTTGAGAATCTGAAAACAGTCAATTTGGGGTCTGAAGATTGTGTTCGATTGGTAAATATTGGAGCACTCCTTGAAGAGTCTGTGAAGAAGGGGTTGATCAGTTTGCTACGAGAATATTCCGATATCTTCGCTTGGTCGTATGAAGATATGTCGGGTCTAGATACAAATATTGTGCAACATTTCCTGCCTTTGAAGCCTGAGTGCGTGCCTGTGAAGTAGAAGCTCAGAAGAACTCATCCAGATATGGCAATGAAGATCAAAGAGGAAGTTCAGAAGCAAATTGATGCGGGGTTTCTGGTGACTTCCACATATCCTCAATGGGTGGCCAATATTGTGTCTGTGCCTAAGAAAGACGGAAAAGACCGTATGTGTGTTGATTATCGTGATTTGAATAAGGCTAGTCCGAAAGATGATTTTCCTCTACCACATATTGATATGTTGGTAGATAATACAGCCAAATTCAAAGTCTTCTCGTTTATGGACGGATTTTCCGGATATAATCAAATCAAGATGGCACCTGAGGATATGGAGAAGACAACATTCATCACACCTTGGGGAACATTCTGTTATCGAGTGATGCCCTTCGGTTTGAAGAACGCCGGAGCCACGTATCAACGAGCTATGACTACCTTGTTTCATGACATGATGCACAAGGAGATTGAGGTCTATGTTGATGATATGATTGCTAAGTCACGAACGGAAGTGGAACATGTTGAGCATTTGTTGAAGCTTTTTCAGCGTCTGAGGAAGTTCAGGTTTCATCTGAATCCGAACAAATGTACATTTGGAGTCCGTTCTGGCAAGTTATTGGGTTTTGTTGTCAGCGAAAGAGGTATTGAGGTTGATCCTGCAAAGGTCAAAGCAATACGAGAGATGCCTGCACCCAAAACTGAGAAGCAAGTCCGAGGTTTTCTTGGCCGCTTGAACTATATTTCCAGATTTATATCCCACATGACTGCCACATGTGCGCCGATATTCAAGCTCCTCCGGAAAGATCAATCTCATGATTGGACCGAGGATTGCCAGAAGGCTTTCGACAGTATCAAAGAATATCTGTCTGAACCTCCGATCTTATCTCCGCCTGTAGAAGGAAGACCTCTGATCATGTATCTAACTGTTCTTGAAGACTCGATGGGTTGTGTACTCGGTCAGCAAGACGAATCAGGGAAGAAAGAATCTGCTATCTACTACCTGAGTAAGAAGTTCACTGATTGTGAGTCTCGATACTCTATGCTTAAGAAGACGTGTTGTGCTTTGGCTTGGGTTGCTAAGCGTTTATGCCAGTACATGATAAATCATACAACTTGGTTGATATCCAGAATGGATCCAATCAAGTATATCTTCGAGAAGCCTGCTTTGACCGGGAGGATTGCCCGTTGGCAGATGTTGTTGTCTGAGTATGATATCGAGTATCGAACTCAGAAAGCTATCAAAGGTAGTATCTTGGTTGACCACTTGGCACATCAGCCGATTGAAGATCATCAGTCAGTTCAGTACGACTTCCCAGACGAGGAAATTCTGTATTTGAAAATGAAAGATTGTGATGAGCCTACACTTGACGAAGGTCCGGAACCTGGTTCCAGATGGACGATGGTGTTTGATGGCGCTGTAAATCAGTACGGAAATGGAATTGGGGCAGTAATCATTACTCCTCAGGGCACACATATTCCCTTTACAGCAAGGCTAACTTTCAAATGCACGAATAATATGGCGGAGTACGAAGCCTGCATTATGGGATTAGAAGAATGCATTGATCTAAGGATCAAGCATCTTGATGCGTATGGTGATTCAGCCCTCGTTGTCAATCAGATCAAGGGTGAGTGGGAAACGAATCAACCTGGTCTCATTCCATACAGAGATTATGCAAGGAGGATTTCAACGTTCTTTACTGAAGTTGACTTTCATCATATTCCTCGAGATGATAATCGAATGGCAGATGCTCTTGCTACACTTGCTTCAATGGTAGTGGTCAAGTATTGGAATGAAGTTCCTAATATTACCGTGATGCGCTTGGATAGACCAGCTCACGTGTTTGCAGTTGAAGAAGTGAATGATGACAAGCATTGGTATTATGATATCAAATGTTTCCTTCAGAACCAGGTCTACCCGCCCGGGGCATCTGTGAAAGATAGGAAAACTCTGAGAAGGTTCTCAGGCAGTTTCTACCTCAGTGGTGAAGTGCTTTACAAGAGAAATTTTGACATGGTTCTGCTCAGATGCGTGGATAGACACGAAGCAAACCTGTTAATGACTGAGGTCCATGAGGGTTCATTTGGTACCCATTCCAATGGACATGCCATGGCTAGAAAGATGTTAAGAGCAGACTACTATTGGCTGACAATGGAGTCTAACTGTTGCAAATATGTGAAGAAATGCCACAAGTGTCATATTTACGCGGATAAGATTCATATTCCTCCGACACTTCTGAATGTGATTTCATCACCATGGCCTTTCTCCATGTGGGGAATCGACATGATCGGCATGATTGAACCGAAAGCGTCCAACGGACACAGGTTTATTCTCGTATCAATTGACTACTTCACCAAATGGGTTGAAGCCGCATCGTATGCTAATGTGACCAGGCAGGTGGTCGTGAAGTTTGTCAAGAATCAGCTGATATGCCGTTATGGTGTGCCTGATAAGATCATTACTGATAATGGATCTAACTTGAACAACAAGATGATGGAAGAGTTGTGCACTGAGTTCAAGATTGCACACCATAACTCCTCTCCCTACAGACCTAAGATGAATGGGGCTGTTGAAGCTGCTAATAAGAATATCAAGAAGATTATCCAGAAGATGACAGTCACGTACAAAGATTGGCATGAGATGTTGCCATTCGCTTGGCATGGATATCGTACATTTGTCCGCACTTCAACAGGGGCAACCCCTTTCTCTCTTGTTTACGGTATGGAGGTTGTTCTCCCAGTAGAGGTGGAGATCCCATCAATGAGAGTCTTGATGGAAGCCAAGTTGATCGATGCTGAATGGATTCAGAGTCGTTATGACCAACTGAATTTGATTGAAGAGAAGCGATTGACTGCCATGTGCCATGGTCAGTTATATCAGCAGAGAATGAAGAAAGCATTCGATAAGAAGGTCAAGCCTCGTGTGTTCCGAGAAGGTGACCTTGTGCTCAAGAAAGTCTTGTCTTTCGCGCCCGATTCCAGGGGCAAGTGGACTCCAAACTATGAAGGTCCATACGTTGTCAAGCGAGCCTTTTCAGGCGGTGCTTTGATGCTTACAACAATGGATGGGGAGGATTTCACTCGTCCTGTGAATTCAGATGCAGTCAAGAAATACTTCGCCTAAAAAGAAAAACAGAATAGCTCGCTAAGTTGAAAACCCGAAAGGGCGGCTTAGGCAAAAATGAGCGTCTCGGTGGATAACCCGGAAGGGCGATCCAGGCAAAAATTAGAGACATGAAAAAAATGAATTTGCATCCCGCTAGATTGAGTACCTCACCCTGGGGCAATCTAGGCAAAAATAAGGGATATGGCAAGTAACTGCATCCTGACAAGACTTTCTGTTTCGCAGCTGTCTTTTCGTCAGAGATTCTCGCTCAGTCATCGTCAGCTGAAGCTTCAAATACATCGGATTCAAATTGGTAGATAAATGGTCATTATGTTCAATGTAGCCCTCTTCCAATATATATCACCGATTTCAAATTTTGTACAGATCTATGGAGTCTTGCCATTTGCAGGCTACCATTCCATCAAATAAATTTGAGCTTTTATCCAATTATTTGCATTCTTATTTGTTTCAATTCAACAAATGTTTTGAATGTTTTAATTGATAAAATGTCATTGTTTTTAACAAACAAAATTTTTCAAAATTGTTTTTAAACAAGGTGAACATTCACAATGATAAAAGGATACTTAAGAATTTCTCAGTGCTCTCCCAAGGGTGGCATGATTTCCAACAGGATAAGATATTTGTTCATATTCCTGGCATGGCTGTATCCTCTTTCTCCAGATTGTTGTTGGGGTTTCTCCCCAAGCAGAGTTTCTGTTGAGATTTTCCCTAAGCAGGGTGTTTGTTGGGATTTCTCCCGAACAATTTTTTTGTTGAGCAGAGCCTTTGTTAGGCTTCTCCCCATCAGAGTGCTTGTTGAGGTTTTTCACCTCTCCTCCCTTCAGCAGAGCAGTGATTCTTTCCTCCTCAGCAGTTGTGGTTCCTTTTGGAAGGTTCGGTATTTGGTGGTTGATCCCCAGTTCTCCTTCTCTGCCTCAGATAAATCCCCAGTAGATTTGTGGTGGTGGATTGTACCTGTGATGATTCCTTCATGCAGAGATTGGTTGATTTTCTGATGTTTCTGATCCCCAGTAGAGTTGCTTGTGTAGTAGAATCTACTTGTGTGATCTCTTTTCTCCCTTAGTGGGGTTTCCCCCAGTGGAGTTGTTTGGAGTTGCTTTCATGGCAGTTTTCACCTGTGCAGTGAGCTCTTTTTTCCCAGTTAAGACTGATGATCCATCCTTGCAGAGATCTTGTTGTTTCCTGATCCCGGCAGATTGTTTATTCTCCGGTGATCCTGGCTTTCTCTCCTGTGGTGTAGTACCGGGCGTTTGATTCCTGGACTTGTTTGTGTTAGAAATGTCTGTTTTGTCAGCATTCATCAAACATAAATCACGCATATTCATGCATACTTTCAACATTTAGATATTCATGTTGCATTTTTTTCCATATACCTTTTGTTTGTTGTCTCCTGCTAATGGTGATATAGATCTCCCCTGTAGATCTCACCAAGCAGATGTCGGGTGTCTAATCTCTCAATATAGAGTCAGCCCTTAAGCAGAAAGTGTCTGTCATTCCTTCTGCAGTTCCCCACTGAGATATATCCTCATGGATGACGGTTGTTTCCGTTTCCTCCCAACGCATATATTGGGATGGGTTTTCCCTTTTGAGTTCTTTCCTCATTAGGATGAGTCTTGATTCAGTTTGCCTTTTTGGATTGATCCTGAATTGGCCTTTTTGCAACTGTCTCTTGTACTTCCCTATGGAATAAATGAATGTTTGCTCAGTAACCGGCAATCATTCACTTTATCCTCAGTGGAATTTGTGGCTTCTACCCAGTAACCGGTAGTTGTAAGCCCTATCTTTGTGGTTTGTCTACCCAGTAACAGGTAGTTATAAATCCTACTTTCATCCCCTAGCAGAGGTAACCTTTGTGGTTCATCCTGGTTGATGGCGAATTTTGCGGTCTTCTACCCAGTATTCGGTAGTTGTAAATCCTATGTTGTTGTTGTCTCCCCAACGGAGTCTGTGCTTCCTTGTGGAATAGTTGGATGTTTGCTCAGTAGCCGGCAATCATTCACTTTATCCTCAACTGAGTTTTTGATCTTCTACCCAGTATTCGGTAGGTGTAAATCCTATTTTCTTGCTCTTCAGCAGAGTTTGTGGTTTTCTACCCAGTAACTGGTAGTTGTAAACCCTATTTGTTCCCCGTGCGGAATTGTGATCCTTTCGCTCCCCACTCAGAGGTGTGGTCCTCTACCCAGTATTCGGTAGTTGTAAACCCTATGTTTTATCCTCATCAGAGTCGATGGTCTTCTACCCAGTATTCGGTGGTTGTAAATCCTAATCTCTCCCCCTTGCAGAGTTAACCTTTTGTGGTTCATCCTAGTTGATGACGGTTACTCTTGGTGGTTATCAATATCCAGTATTCGACGTTGATCTTTCCTCACCCTCTTCTGGGTAATTGCTCTGAGTAAGACATTGTATTCCCAGCAGGTCTTTTTGTGGATAATTGTCGTATGATAGCAATTTTATCCTCAGCGGGTCCTTTCACCGTTTGCTAGTGATTTGTTCCCCGGATCATTGATTTTTTTTCAATGCATCCCCAGTGAGTCCTCTTTCATCTACCCTTTTGTTGGTAATGATTGTTGCTCCCTTTGATCGGTCATCTTTATATACCTAGTTTTGGTATCCCGATGCCTTTCTTTTCGGTCGATTTATCCTTTATTAACCCAGTAACCGGTTATGGATAATCTTCCATGCGAGTATATTATCCACGTTCTGACGGTAATGGATAATATATCTCATGCACTCTTCAGTCGAAGCCTGTTGTGTTTCCCCAGTTGAGTAAGATTCGTGTTCCCTTTGCGGAATCGAATATTCGTTTCCCCTTGTTTGAGCGTATCTCCCAGTAACCGGTGATATGTCTCATGGATAATTGCCGTATGCTTGCAATTTATCCCCAGCGAGTTATCTTTCGTCTACCTTGTTGTTGTTGGTAACGATTGTTTCTCTTTTCGGTAGGTCACCTATTATATACCCAGTAACCGGTATCCCTGGTGTTCCTTCCATGCGAGTATATTATCTACGTTCTGACGATAATAGATAATATATCTCATGCACTCCTTGGTCAAAATCTTTTTATTGTTTCTCCAGCGGAGTAAGATTCGTATTCTTGGTAGAATCGAATATCCATCCTTCAACAAGTTTGCGTTTTGCTCTCTTCAGGATGATGAGTGTTTTGGCAGTAAAAACCAATTCACGTTTTCGGTAGGTCACCTATTATATACCCAGTAACCGGTATCCCTGGTGTTCCTTCCATGCGAGTATACTATCCACGTTTTGACGGTAATGGATAATATATCTCATGCGCTCCTTGGTTGAAGCCTTCTGTCCTTCCCCAATCAAGTAAGATTCGTTTTCCCGTTGTGGAATCGAATGTCCATCCTGTAAGTCGATTTGCTTTTTCAAGCCCTCCTTTCGGATGATGAGTGTTTTGGAAGTAAACACCAATTCACGTTTTCGGTAGGTCACCTATTATATACCCAGTAACCGGTATCCCTGGTGTTCCTTCCTTTCTGCTCCCTATTATGACCTTGGTCCCCTGCGGAGTCAGATTTTCCTGAGTTGATATACCTTTTTCAGGTCTTCCTCAGATGTTTTGGTTGATTGATATCTCTCACCCTTATACTGGTCTTAGATATTCATTCTTCCTGAGCTTGTTGTTCTTTCACCCAGTAACCGGTGTTCAGATCACATGTCTCTTTGAGCTTGTTACCCATTAACCGGTAACACCTCATCCTTTTGCTTCCTCTGGAGAGTCTTTGTTAGACATTCCCCAGCGGAGTTTCTGTTGTGATTCACCCTTTTGCTGTATTGGCATAACTCCCCAATACATGCAATTTTCCCCGGCAGGGAGGTTCTGTGTGAATTTTTCCCCAGCCTGAGTCCGGATTTTTATCCGAAGTATCCTTTGTGGATAGTTTTGCTGTATTGGCATTTTCCCCAATACACGCATCTTTGAGTCAGTTTGAGTCTTTCCATCGGATTTGTCTTCCTTTTGAACTCTTTTCCCCAGTTTGAGTCCGTTACTCCCCAGTGAGGTCTCCAGTCCAGTTGTGCCCTGCTCACGCAGTGTCAAGTTCTTTTTTCCCCTAATTCAGAGTCGTGTCCTGCCCACGCATTCTTTTTTCTTATCCCCATGAGAGTCCCGTCAGAGTTTCTGTTCCACTAGGAAGTGTATCATTCCTGTGGATTTGTCTTTTCTCCTGATTTTCTTCTTTGTGGACTTATGTTCCCCACAGAGTTTGTTTCTTTTGCATTCATACATTTGCATCATGAGGTCTCTTAGGGACCAAAATTTGTCTCATTATTGTTATTTAAACCCATTCTACCGCGTCGAGATGAAGATTTTAACCTTCACTTCTCCGGCTAGAATGACCTTAAATAGGGGCATCTGTAAGACCCCAATTTTGTCCCTAAGATCCCTCATGGCATCATAGCATTGCATTGCATAAGCCTCAAGGATCATTTGACACCTTGCTTCCTTCCCTGTGGGTGGGATCTTTCTTGAGAGTGGTTCTTGATCACCAAGCATTGCTTGCATTTGTATATCATTGCTTTTCTTTTAATCACTAACCAAAAATGTACAAAAATATGTCATCTAACATTTGTCTTGCAGTTTAAGCAGTCAACAGGTCAAGGCAATTCAAGTGAATCCTTTGTACAAGAGAATGAGTTTCCATTGAGATATGGATCATGTGATCATTATTTTTTGAGCTTATGTGAGCTAGAGGTTCATTTTGGAGCAAATTCACCAAGTCGCAAAGGCCCAAATTCATCAGAACATTTTTAGGTCATCTAAGGACCAAGGTCAGTCAACTGAAAAGTCAACTGTGGGTTTTGAATTGAGAAATTGAATTTCTTCATCCCATTCATGTTCAAACAATGCTTATTCATCATGTCAATCATTTATCTTGAAGAATTTGAAGTCAGTGCAAAAGTTTCCAAAAATGTAAAAGTGACCTATAATTTCAAGTTTCCAAAAATGGAAAGTTTTTGGACCAATTTCAACTCAACTTTACAACATCAAAGAAGCTTCAAATGAATTTTTGTCCAGCATGAAAGTTGAATATCTCTCTCTCCCATTTCCAAAAAGTCCAATATCATGAGCATCTGATGAATGGTTGAGGAGATATGATCAAATCATTGTCAAGTGTGCTTGAAACTTCAAAAGGCCATAACTTTTGACTCATAATTCCAATTTGAGTGCCTCTTTTTGCATTTTGCTTGTCATGACCTCTAATTTCCAAATCATTCATCATATTGCATGAAAATATATCACATGATCATTTCTTCTTTCATGCCCATTTTGGAGGGAAAATGACAAATTTGAAATTGGTGCATTGTATGGACAAAATACCATTGCCATTGTGTTCATTGGAAGATTTCAAGTGAATTTGATCATCCATATAGCACTGTTCACGTCCAAATGCTCCATGCACCACCAATTTTCCTAAATTTGCCATACACCTTATTTTCACTAATCTCAATTAAACCATGCTTAATTTTAATTAGGATGTGATTAAGACTGAGTATATATACCAAATCCTAACAGAATTTCTGGATCTTCACCATTTCTACATCTAAATTCTTCTTCCCTCCAAAATTTTCTCTCAATCCAAATTCAAATTTTCTTCAGATAAGCTAGTGATTTTCTTCCATATTCTTGTTCTTTGATCTTCATTTAGTGTAGATCCAGCTTTGGTTTGGAAGATTCGAGCAGAAATCAAGCATATCAAGCTCATGAAGGTGAAGATAGAAACTGTTATTTGAGCAAGATCTAAGCCTCTCCAAGCCTCAATTTTTTCACAAAGCTTCATAACAGTGATACAGGAGTGGATTTGAATCGTGTCAGGCCTTGAAACTGCTGATTCCAGAAACTGCTCTTCAAGAGGTACTTTAGTAGCTTTAACTCATTACTTGAGTTGCTTTGCTTTGCTTGTGGTTGGCATACCACTTAGGTAATTTCCTTAACTCCATGTAGTCTGGAAGACCTGTCATGTTCTTTTGGCAGGCACCTGTCTGAAGTCCTCCTTAAGAGGCAATGTCTGTGTACGTTTATCTTTGTGCTTAAGATCTCCTTGTCGAGGCATACAGGTTAAGTCCTCCTAAGTGAAGAGGAATTGGCAGATAGAAGGGATGTGCAATCCATCCCCTGCTATTCAATTGAGTCTTTCATATTGCTCACACTACGTGCTGATGCATTTGAATAAACACCCAAGATCATTGTATATAGAGTCAGTCATTGTGGAGTAGAGTTCCTCATTCTGGACTCCCACACCTTCTTTGATTCAAGCTCACCCCGGCCAGGGTTAAGAGCTATGAGGTCTAACCCTCATCTCCCATTTCATCTGCTCACCCTGACGATCAATGTCAGTGGTTAAGAGCCCAAACACCCTTACATATCTGGCTTGTTTGTCGAGGTTGATATGACCCCTTGACTAAAGCCCAGCCTTGTATGAGCCTTTTGGTTGTGTATAGCGTGTGCTAATTGATTGATTGTTTGCTTACTTGTGCATCCTTCATGTTGCTTTTGCATATTGTTTGCATTTTGCTTTTGCATTTGTTATTTGTTTTTGTTGGAGGAGTCAGATGTAAGACCAGTAATTGGCTATCTGTTTCGTGTTTCTTTTGGGGAGCTGGATATAAGACCATTGATTGGCACTCCATATCCTGTTTTGTTTGTTTTGTGGAGATGGACATAAGACCATTGATTGGCACTCCATTTCCTATCTTGTTTCTTTTGAGGAGTCAGATATAAGACCATTGATTGGCCATCTGTTTCCTATCTTGTTTCTTTTGTGGAGTTGGACGTAAGACCATTTATTGGCACTCCGTTTCCCATTTCTTTTCGGAGTTGGACGTAAGACCATTTATTGGCAATCCATTTCCAGTTTTGTTCTCTTTGAACCTGCTTACATGCTTTGCCTTGTTGCCTATTCCAAAGGATGGTACTTACTTGGATCATCTACATATGATCTCAAGAGAGGAACTCCTAATGAAGTTTTACTTCTCATCTCCACTTTTTTGTTTCCTTATAACCTCCACTTGCATTTGTAACCCAAACCAGAAAATTTGTGCAAACATTTTCATCTGTTTTCAAACTAGACACCTAGGCCTTAAGCCTCTGATTTTCAAACTTCATTTTTACAATACTTCTTCTGAATTGAATCTAATGTCAACTTTGACCATTTTTGTGAATACTCATAATTAGTTAATTTCACTCACTCAAATTGCTTTTTGTGGCCCTTGTCCACTTCTTGATAAGGTTTCACGCATTAGCCGTAGATCTGAATTATCTTAGTGGTTGATGTGAATCTCACCGCATCCTTAGTGAGTTGATTGTAAGACTTCCATACTTATTATAGGGTTAACCCCTCACTAGTATGTTGAAGCTATCCTCGAATGGTGGATTGTTGGTTCAGGTTGAGTGTTCTCCCTTTGATAATGAAAGACCTTAAGGCTCTTGTTTAAAATCAATCCACTTACTTTTTTTGGAAATCTTTTAGCCGAACTACGAGGTTTTGATCCTGTAAAGGTACGTAGGCAATGGATTCATCCATCCAAACACAAAAATAATAAAAATTGTATATTCTTCTCTCATCCTCCCAATCAATGTTTGCACAATAAATATTTTCATAAACAATCATCTGATACAACAAGTTGTGAAAAGGGTTCCTTAGGAGTACCTAGGATGCATTGGGTGCCTAACACCTTCCCTTCGCATAATTACCCCCTTACCCAGATCTATGTACCCTTTTATTAGTTTTCTTTGTAAAACTTCTTAGGCTTTTGTTCGCTTTCTAGCCATTCCTTTGGATAAATAGAAGTGCGGTGGCGACTCTATCTTTGTATGCTTTGATTTTGATTTAGTCAATAAATCATAAAGTGATGAATACAACGCTACACTCCCTCATTATTTGAGGTGGCAGATATGATGCTCAGAAATGCGTTTTCCACCAATGCCTCAGTCAATGCCCACACACGCGTGATAATCAAAACCAAAGGTCGGGATTAAAATCTGGAAGGGAGATCCAAGGGTGAGGGACTTGCCACAACACCATTAGAGCCCTAGCTCTGATCATCTTCTCCGGTGAGGGTCACCGGACTGGCCAGATCGAATTTGCACAGAAATGGGTGGACCATACATCATTTTAAAGAGAAAATTACAAGGATCACGAATATCACCTCCACTTTTTCCATCTCTCACTCTATAATTAGAAAAATGGAGATGAAAACTGAGATGTCCAACCTGAGTTGCTTCAAATCAAGTCCAAAACAACTCAGTCATGTTGCCTACATAGGACATCAACCATCACAAAATTGAGTTCATATCTAGATTATTAAGGGATAATCGAAGAGATGAAATTCTGAGAAAATCACCTTCTGTGAGCAGCTTTTGAGCCTTGATCTTGATACAATCCTAGGTGATTTCTCTTCCTTTTGCTTGCAGAAGTTCAATGGAATGGAAAAGGGATTGAATCCTTGGAGGTTTTTTTCACAAAGTGGAGTTGAACAAAAGTTCGATTTCTTTAGAAATCTTCTAGGAATTCTCTTTTATGAGGTTATGGAATTGGCTAGCAAAGTTGGGGCAGGGTTCTCCTTTGATTCTGAGCCGGTGCACTATGATTTATAGGCCAAGCAATTGATGTCACACCTTTCAGAATTTGAATGAAAATTGAGTAATCTTGTTGCATGGGTGCATGGGTGCATGGATACATGTTCAGGCCCAATTGATGATTGAAATCCACTCAAGTTTGTGCCAAAATGTTGCTGAAGTCATCACACCAAGCCATGCAAATTTGTGCAAAACAAACCATGGAAGGACCTCATGTGCAAGTCCCTCAATTCTCATCCAAACGATGTGATCTTAGACTCTTTGGAAATCTCTCATCACAAGGAACAACTTTGGTACTGTGACTTTTTCAATTTGAAGCTTGGAAAATAGAGAAATATGGCCTTGAAGATGGAGGTATCAGACATACTTATAAATTTTTATAAATTAAAAGCCAAATGACCTGTCTTTCCACCTTGAATAATTTTTTATTTGTGCTTCAAATGAACTTGGTTCCTTCTAAAAACTTGTATCCCTTCCTATTATCTTTAATTTGACCATAAATTTGGAACAATTTGGAGTTTGGATGATGGAGTTATGGATTTTAGAAGTTGAGGGAACTTTCTAGTTAAATGATGAGGACCAAAATGGACCTATAATGTTTACTCATGGAACATGACTTTGCAAGTAGAATTGGATCTTTCTTAAAGAAGAAAAGTTAAAGAAGTCATCTTTAAACTAATCATGAAACTTGGATCATCTTCATATAATAAAAATTGAGGAAGTAATGAATCTTGGAAGTTTACCTTCGATAGGGCACAAACAAAATGACTTAAAGAGTAACGTTTCTCTTGTAATCATTTTCATAAGACAAAAATTGTAAGAGATAAGGTCTAGGAAACCCTAGATTTAACTAGTTGACTTTTCTGGTCAACTTCCTTGAATCAACTTGCACACTTAAAGTTCCTTTGCTCTTCATGGAGGATCATATATGCTTATGATGATGTAAAATTAAGTATCCCTTGATTTATTTAACCAATCGTTGAAGAAACCTACTGAGGAAGGCACATAAGATACCTAGATGAATTAGGGCTTCCTTGACAAACAAGCTTCAAACTCTTGATGAACTCTTGATAAAAATGACATTTTCTTGCTTGATCTCTTGCATTGAGGGTCTCAAACCCTAGTTGTGGGCTTGGTGAGGCACAAATGGACACACACACTACCTACAAAAGAAACAAACCTATACAAGACATATTTTTTTGTATTTTGGTTAGTAATAAAAGAAAATAAAGTATGATACAATCATATGTGCTTGGTGATTTCTCCCAATGCAAACCCAATGAATGATAGGTGAGGAGAATACCAAGGTATGATCCCAATGTTAATGCAAAGCTATGAGATGGCATGAGGGATCTTAGGGATCAAAATTAGAGTCTTACAGCTGCCCATATTTAAGGTCATTTTATCCGAAGAGGTGAAGGTTAAAATCTTCGTATCAACGCGGTAGAATGGACTTAAATATTAACAACAAGAAAAAAAAACTGGTCCTTAAGAGACCTCATGATGCATATGATATGAATGAAAAATATAATCTTCGTGGGGGATACATTGCCACAAAGGAAAAGAAATCCGGAAGAAACTGAAAGTCCACAGGAGTACAATACATTCCAAAAGGAAAACTCACTGAGGGGACAAAGACTCTAGGGATAATAAGTTATGCGTAGGTCAGGCTACGACTTAAAAACTGTTAGAGATATGAAGGGATTTCCATGAAAATAAATCAATGGAAAGAATCGAGCTGGAGAAAAATATACATGTATCCGGATACCACCAATGCAGCCGGAAACTATCCATTAGGGATAAGCGTGAATTGGATTATCCATTACCTTTTACTAAGGTAAACTAAGGATAAACATCCCAAAATAACAAAGTGTCCACAAAGGGACAAAAGGAAGAATTATCCACTACCATGCTTAACTGGTAAATGAAGGATATTCAAACAAGAGAAATATCCACTACCATGCTTAACTGGTAAATGAAGGATATTCAAACAGCAAAAGTGAATTGGAGCAACTCCAAAACACTTAAAACATTTGCTAGGGAAAGGTGTAAATCAAAACGATGCTGAAATACCCATATGTTCAAAAGGAAGTTTGATTTCATAAGGAAATACGAATTCAGACTCAACTGGGGAAGTTAAACTTCAACATAGGAGAAAAGATATATATTATCTACTACCTGTTACTGGGTAGCTTAAAACTGAAGATAATACACTCGGTCAGAGGAACATTCATTACTAGTTACTGGGAAACATATCAAAGATGACTCACTAAGAAAAAGGAGGAAGAATTACCAACTACCAGTTACTAGGAAGCTTAATAGAGGTGATCAACCATATGAAAGAGTTATATTACTAGTTACTGGGCAATATACTCAAAAGGGAGGAATATCCATTATCGGTTATTGGGTAAGGATAACCTATTGGGGAAATGAAAAGTAGGATTTACAACTACCAGTACTAGGTAGAAGACCAAAAAGCTGGATTTACAACTACCAGTTACTGGATAGAAGACCAAAAGCAGGATTTACAACTACCACTTACTGGGTAGAAGACCAAAGAGTAGGATTTACAACTACCAGCTACTGCGTAGAAGACCAAAGGGAGAATATCTGTTACCAGTTACTGGGTAACATATGAAGGATAAACTGCCGAGGAAAATTTTCAATGAGAATTTTCTTGTTAACTACCAGTTGGAAAAAAGGATAAACAATTATGAGTTACTAGGTAATTGAGCAATGATAATCAGCTGGAGAAAAGATAAGATAACCCGCTGGGGAAACGAAAGCAAATTCGCTAGGGATATCAAAGAAGTAAATTACCTTTTATCGGTTACTGGGTAAATTAAGAAAGTTAAAGTACTCAACATCAAGACGGATATTACCCGTTACTAGGTAATAAATTCTCGGAGGACCAAAAGATCTATCTAGGTAAGAACTAGAAAGAAACAGTCAAATAAGACTCAACCCAATGAGGATATAACTCAAGGGAAGTGGTTCCATCCAGATAATGAACTGTGGAGGAAATAGAAATAATAATCATCCACGAGGAAATAACTCAGTGGGGAAGAAGAAAGGATAAACTCTTTCTGCTTAAGGGGCTGACACTCTACATTTAAGGAGGATAAACACACCATATTTGCATGGGGAACTGATATCCCCAAAGCATGGAATCATAAAAATCAGGTCAATACATAAAAATGCACAATGAAATATCTGATGTTATGCCTTTGCATGTATATGCATGAATAAGTATATGATAATGCTGACAAACGAGCACAGGGGATACAAACATGAAGATCCAATCATCACAACTATATACTCGGCTAATCTCAACAAGATGGGAACACCGACTGAAGAACCTTCTAGGGATGAAAATAAATCATCGAGGATATAAATCTTATATTCAAATATTCAATTCCCTGGGAATAGTACACAACCATGTACTCAAGGAAGGTTGTAGATATCATAATACAAATTCAATGCTCAACTCTAGTTGGGGAAAGACATGGAGAACATGCATCCGACCAAAGACTGCTGAAGACTCAACACTCAGAGGAAATGAAGAATACATATATCAGCAACAATCATGGGGATTAAAACAAATCCAACTTCGAAAGATCAAAGCTCAAACTCCAGGGGATAAGCAATGCTTGACAAAGATCTTGCTTAAAGCTCAAACTCTGTAGAAGAGGAGAAAATATAGCTTGGCGACCTCACTGGGGACGAAAGCATTACATAGGATATCAACCAATATGTTAAGGATATAAGAGATATGTTAAGGATCCACATCTCAAGCCAAGGGATATATATATATATATATATATATATATATATATATATATATATATATATATATATATATATATATATATATATATATATATATATATATATATATATATGATACTAGTCGTGACTATATATAAAATATAGTCTATCGGGTACTTGGCTGCAAGTGCACAGTCTAGTCGTTTTAGTTTTAAAAGATATCGAACCCACAGGGACCTATGGTCAAACTAGTGTTACTAACGTCACTATGTTTAGCTAAGGGAATGATTTATAGAAGTTCGGGAGCAGAATATTAAATCTAAGAGAAATTTAGTTTTAAGAAAGAATTTATGGAAGGAATCAGTATGCAACGCATTAATCGTCAGGGATTCGATAAGTCAGTGGTGAATAGTTTAAATACCAAATATCTTTCAGTAGAAAATATTTATCTAAAGGGCTTTATCTCACACTCTCGTGATTGTTGATTCGGCTCATAGCTTTAAGTCAGAATGTACGCTCTCGTTGTCCCATTTGAAGTTAAAATTACTTTTTGAAAATAAACAAATTCTAATTGCTTTTAAAGTGCTCTCGCTGTTTTTAAACTCAATGCCTAATTTTTACTATCCAGCTCGAGCCTCACGCTCTCGCGATTGTTGGTCCTCACCTTAGTTAATTTCTCACTCTCGTGGAAAAATCGTATTAAATAGCTTCTCACTTTTGTGACAAAGTTAATTAAATTTAAATTAAAAACCTCAGCCTAAAAGATTGTTTGACAAAAAGAGTTTTCACTGATAATTATTAAATCCCATCCAATTAAATTGTTACATACCGATACCGGTAATTTAGTCGGACATGTTAAATAGTGCAAACACAGAGCATAAACAGATTAACAATGCAGCAAACATAATTATAACAATGACAGAACAATAATAATAATAATTGAATATAAAACCTGGCAATTGGATTAACAGAGTACGGCGAATCTTGGAGTACTTGAGCAGTCCTCCATTGGTCGGTAGGATTCTGCTTCTTCAATACAATTGCTTACTAAATTAAATAAAATGTAGTAGTCCCCCAGTGTAGGAAACTACTACTATGGCTAACTGGAAAACGGGAAGGAAAAGAGAAAACGGGAATTCTAAAAGGAATGGTAAATGAATTAAGACAATGGAAACAAAGTTGCTGAAAGAAAAATAACTAAAAAGCTAGAATGCTGTAGAAAATCAATTGCAGAGCGAAAGTGTAGACGTTCCTTTTTTTTCAACTTATGTCCTTTATATATTGCTTTGGTAGGTCTTGGCAGTTGAGAAAATTAAGGAAGACTGGTTGATGAGGAATCCACAGGGGAGTCATTCTGTTGGAGAGAATTTAGGCTCGTTTGGTTTCCTCTTATGACTGCTTCAAAGCGTAAAATCTGGCCGTGTGACACTTGTCAGGCCTGTGACGGTCGTCACAGGCTGGGCTGTGCCGGTCATCATGCAGCTTGTGACGGTCGTCACATCAGCAAATTCTGTATTGTGGTTTTTCTGCTTTTACTGTGCTTTCTCATCTGTTTCTTCTTCTTTTTCTTCATTTTCTACATTTTGCTCATCAATGCTTGGAGATTTAAATACCTGCAAAAATAACTCGAATACTTGCGGAATAATCGGAATATTAACTAAAGTGGTATGATCTTTGAGTGTAAATCAAGGCAAATATCTGATGCATTTTCGCGTTATCAAACTCCCCTAAACTTGAATCTTTGCTTGTCCTCAAGCAAATAAAATTTTGAAAACAAAGTTAAACGCGAATACATTACCCATTCGTACGTGGTTGTCAGGTGGATTGTTAAGATGGCCGATATTCAAGTAAAACATTAAAGATACAGTGACGACACGAGCATTAAGCATTAGCGTAGACCTCTCCTTTGCACAAGCCAGTTCAAATCATGCCATTATAGCTCAACCTGGTGTCTCTCGTTCCCATTTCACCCGGTTTCATTCTAGCGCAATCACATTAAGCCATTTGCCTCCGCACGCACTTAGTGAAGTAGCCGGTTAGTGACTTTGATCCTTTTCTTAGCACGGGGGTCTGGTGCACTAGTGCGGTACCCCTTTATATATCCCATTTTTGAAGGTTGTGGGGGATCGAATCGTAGTTCGCCCTACCGAGTCCAGTACCAGGTACCTCTGAACGAACCAGCTGGGGTTTCTGTTCCTTCTTTTTGTATATCTTTGCAACCTTTTGTATGGTTCATTTATCAATTTCTTGATAGCAAAAGTATGAAGGAATTTCTTAATTTGTAGGCATCAAACACTTATATTCATCGGCTCTTCACATGGTTTGCGCTTGAGACGGTGCTGACTGCTAGTATAAACTACTCTCGTAGAAGTGAGGGATCTAAGGTGTCGGGACGGTATCAATCTTGTTAGATCTTTCTCAGTTTTCCTAACAAAACCTCTGTAAGACAACCTATATACTCGTAGGGTATGCATTTAATCTAAAGGGAAAAAAATTCATTATGCCAAATTATGTAGAAATGATTGATAATGACAAACAAAAAAATTTGTATTGGCTGAAAATACTAACAATAGAAACAAGTAGAGGAGTGATAAGGATTTCCTCCCACATTTAATCAATGCATTGTCCTCAATGCGACAGTATAAAGAATAAAAAGAAAGAAAACATGAAGGTCACTACTCGTTGTTACGCTGTTGGCTTCTGCGTGCTCTGGCTCTTGCTCTTGCGCGCTCACCTCTTCCTCGCTGGGTAGGATCCAACCCTACCTACTGAGTGTACTCCTGGATGGCATCTACGCAATATGTCAGGGCACTCATCTGGTCTGAAAGCTCCGCCATCCCCTGGTCATGCCAATTTGCATAATCGTGCTAATCCTATTGTATTTGCTGGATCGCTTGCATCATTTCTGTCTAGCGTTCTTCCATGGTTTGGTTGTGTCGTAGCATCTCGGCATAGATGTTTTCCATGGTGGCGCTTCTTCGCTCGCCTCTCCACTGTCCTTGGGAAGATGTCTCTGCAGCGTACTCCTGAGGTGGTTGTGGCATGCCTCGATCAAGCTCCTCCTCGACTTCATCTGCTCCATTATCAGGATCTCCTTCATTTGCCTCAGGGGCATCCAGATCAAAAATCCAATTCGCCATATTTTGCGGATCTGTTCGGTTCCTGTTGGGCATGATGATGCTTCGAATTATCTTGTTTCTGACAACAGGATGATGTAACACCTCAAAATTTGCCCTCCTCTCTTGGGACTAGCTTAACATATTGCATATCATTTTTAGGTCATTAGGCATTGCATATTGCATATCATGTGGTTACATTGTGCAAGCCATTCTCCCAAGTCTTGATCAGAAGATGAAAAGGTCATTGTGCAAGCTAGGGTTTCATTGGACTGGTCATTAATCATCTGAGGATGTGGAGGTCCAAATTAGGGTTTTGTGGTTCTCAAGGAGATTGGTCTTTATCTTGGTTGAAATGATTCATCATCATCATCATGGTTTGTCATCATCAAGTGTTGGAGCACATTCCTTGGGATTAGGGTTTTGACCACTGGTCAACCCTAAGCAGTTGCTTTGGGCCAATCAGGGCATAGCAAGGAGATGAGGTCTATGGTGGATATGAGGATCATTCCATGGTTTTATTGAGATTATTGAGGCTAGGGTTTCACCCTTGAGCCATTTCATCAGAAAATTGGGGCTCAGATTGATAAGTGCATGGCCAAATTCATCTATCAGTTGAAAAGTCAACTGTGGTCAACTGTGCTTGATTTTATGGATTTGGAGGTGGGAGAGGGCAAGAGACACTTCATTCATGTTGAAACAAGTGTTATTTGACATGTCAAAGCTCAAGAATGGAGAAAATAAAGTCAGAACAAAAATTGCCAAAAATAGAAAGTGACTTGTAATGGAAGTTTCCAAAAATGGAAAGTTTTTGACCACAAAAATTACATGTCCAAGGAAGCTTCAAATGAAAATTTGTTCAACATGAAAGTTGTAGATCTTGCTCTCACCTTTCCAAAAAGTCCAAGAACTTGAAATTCCCATGCATGGTTGGTAAGTTATGGTCCATTCAATTTCCAAAAATGCCTATAATCAAAATGGCATAACTTTCACATGGAGTGTCCAAAATGAGTGATCTTTTTATGAGCAAACTCCATTTAACATGTACTTTCATGGTGCATAATTGGAATTCATCAAAAAATGGTTAATGCAAAAGGTCAATTTTCAAGTGTACAATTAAAAATCCAAGGGCAAAATGGTCCAAATGGAGAAATACTTGGAATTTTGGAGTGGGAGTTTTTGCAACACATCACAAATGCAAATTAGAAGTGGTTTGAACTGTCATGAGTTTTCAAGGATCAATATTTGGCTAGGCTATTTTTGAACTCTCACTTTAAGTACAATTTTGGCATGGCATAGTGAAAATGAGAAATACAATGCCAATTGCTATGAAACCAAAGCCAACACATCACAAATGATATTTAAAAGATGTCTGAGCTGTCACACAGCTGTCATGAGCCCTAATGTGAAATGCCAATTTTTCCCTTGCATTGAAAAATGACATTATGCTAATCAAGTGCATTTGTGCTAATTTGAGATTAACAAAGTGATTAAGTTGGAGTATAAGAGGATAATCATAACAGAATGCTAATCATAATCACAATTCTCTAGATCTCTAACAAACTTTCCCTCCATTTTCTCCAAATTCACCAAGAACTTCATCAAGCATTTTGGATCCAAACTTCTTCAATTCTTCACCAAAGTGCAAAATTCTTGTTGCTTCGTGTTCCATAAACCTTCTTCTCCAACTGTTTCATCAAGATTCGTGCTGAAACCTTCTGAATCTCCACTGTTCAAAGTATGCTCATCAATGGCATTTGGAAAGTTCTCACATCTGGAGCAACTTTGAGCTAACCTAAGCATTCCACTCGCCTTCCCTATCATCGTGCTACATCTGTTTGGAGCTTTGGCATCGAGAAACATCAAGATTCAGCACTGCTTCATCATAAGGTGCAAAATTCGAACTCTTCGATTGTGTAAATCATTAGGTGGTTCTTGTAGTTCATTCCATGTAGATCATCCTGATATGAATGGTTTGTGAAATGATTAACTGTAGAGAAAGAAATCGTGTTTTGAAGTTGGATGTGTGTTTAGGTTTTTGATCGATCCCGATTATACAGTAGAACTTAGGATAAATGAGTTACATATTTGGAATCTAGGAGGAAGGACGGTTCCAATGGTTATCCATTTGCCAATTTCTGTTGAAATTTGATGTTCTTGGTTTTCTGGAGATTTCTGGAATGTGTTGCTCAAGAACGATGAATAGTGTTCATTTGATCCAAATTTTGCCTTGGCGTTTTTGAAAGTGTGTTTGGCGCGCAGATTAGCCAATGAGAACATTTCCTGGCCGCGTCTCAATACGACGCCGTTTTGGCCAATGTTTTAAGAATTACCACAATGCCATTACGCCATTTAATTATTATTATTTCTATTTTTGTTTTTCATTTTAATTTCAATTTTGTTACCACAACTTAGAAAATTGATAACTCACTCAAAACTTATCCAAATCTTGTGAAATTTTTTGTTCCATGCTCATGAGAATGTTTAGAATTTTATGATGATTTTTGTGAAATTTTTGCACGTGTGGAAATTTGATTGGCCTATTGATTTTGTTCATGTGTGCATTTTGTATACACTTTGCCAAAACCATCATGAAATGCTCATACTTCCAAAGAAATGAATGAAAATTCTTGTGCTTATTCTGGACATGTTGATGGTGATTTCCATGTATAGTTTATGATTTTTGGATACTTGGTGATGGAGATATGATTTTTTGAATTAAGGTGTGACAATTTGTGTCACACCAAGCTAGGTCAATTTTCTGATTTTATTTAAAATGCTTAGGGATGTTGGTTTGAGCTGAAATTTTGTGTGGATGATCATTGATATGTCAAGATAACATGTGATTTTTTCTGGAATTTTTGATGTCATTTTCTAATTGATTGATAATTTTCTTCTCTGTATGCTCATTTTGTGACATTGTGTGACACATGTTGGCATTTCTTTTGTGAAATTCTCATATGGTATTGGATGAAGATGGAATTTGGTGGGAGCATTGTAGACACATTATAGGACATCATGGTTTTGATCCCATTCATTTCTAATATGTTGTCACTGTTTTATGAATTATTGAAGTGGATGCTTGCTTGAATGTCTTGGATTGGCTTGTATAATTGTGTCTGGATTTCTTGATTTTCATTGACCTACTTTCTTTTGTCCAATTGAGCTGAAAATTGACATGCCATACATTGAATGTGTCCTGTTTAGGTGTAAATTTTTATGGAATTAATTGAATTGATTTGGTATGCTTTTGAGTGAGATAGTTCTGTTTGGTCAATTGAAGTTGCAAATTGCATGTTTGATGTTAAATTGTGCATGAAATGAATATGGTGAAGGATATGAGCATGGGACCAATTGCATTTGCTTTCAATTTGTTTTAATTTGATTTTGGTTGAATATTACTTGCTGTTTAGAATTTTTTATCCCTTTTGGGACCCTAGGCTTGGCCTAGTGGTCCTGTTTCTCACATTTGGTGTGGATTTTCAGGTTGAAAGGCAAAAAGCTTAAGGAGATAAATGCAAATTGCAAAAATTGAATTTGTTTGATGTTTATGGACTAACTTGACTTTGTGTTGTAGGGATTAAAGCTTGAGCTTGGGATTATAGCTTTCACTTATGTGCATTAACTTGTGTTGTCTGTATAGATTGACTTTTGCTGTTTATTGTTGGTTTGTCTGAGTACTGATGATACTTGATTGATTTCAGGTACATTTAGTCGCTTACAGTTCTTTAAGAACTTGCTTGCTGCTGCTTGGTTTTTTTAACCACTTGAGGTAGGACTTCTATTCTTCATGTAGTCTGGAAGACCTGGCCTGTTACTTGGCCAGGCAACTGTCTGAAGTCCTCCTTAAGAGGCGATGTTTGTGATTGTTTACTTTTGTGCCAAGCAGGTGAAGACCTCTATGAGGCAATTGGTGGATCAAAGGGATATGCAATCTATCCCCCACTATTCCGTTGAGTCGTCCCTCTGCTCACACGGCTGTGTGTTGATGCATTGGGACACAAACCCAAGATCTTGTGCTGTTGCACAATCGAGTCAGAGTCTTGAGCGTAGAAGGGTCCCTCCATTCTGGACCCACGCTCCTTTGTCTGAAGCTCTCCCTGGTCAGGGATAAGAGCTGTGAAGTCTAATCTTCACTCACCTTTCATCTGCTTCACCTTAGCCCCGCAATGGCAAGGTTAAGAGCGAATACTACCCATGTACAGATGACTTGCTTCGGCAGTCAAACCCATTGTTTGAGCCCACTTGATTGGCTATAGTGTGTGCTATGTGAATATTTGTTTGAAATGCTTGTTTTGATTGATTGATGCTTGCATGCTTGCTTTCTTCCTGGATAGGATTAGCTTGCAGTTGTGCAAGTAGGTAGAAACCTCAACGTAGGGCAATGATGCATGACAACACTAGGCTCGAGTATAGCTCCCTGGTAGTGTGTCTTCCCTTGGTTTCTGGCTAGAATTTCTTTCCCTTTAGGGGGAACTACATCGCCCTGATCCTCGTTCTAGACGAGGTATGTAGGCAGGAGACCGTGCGAGGTCTCTCCGGGCACTTTTTTTTCTTTTTGTGTGTGTTTGCTTGTTATCTTCTTGTGCGTGTTTGGTTCGGATGCTGATGTAAGTCCAGTGATTGGCATTCAGGCTCCCAGTTTGCCTGTGTTTGTGTTTGCTTGTTTGGCGTGCGTGAGCCGAACTACGGCAGCTCTGATTCTCGTTCCAGACGAGATACGTAGGCATAGGATGCGACGTCCTATCGAGCTCTCTTCCTCTTAACCCCACCTGTGTTGTTTTCGGTGTGTGTGTGTGTGTGGTGTTTTAGCAACCTTTTCTTTTCTTAGAGCGTGGATCCCGTCGAGTACGACGGACGTGAGGGGTGCTAATACCTTCCCCTTGCGTAACCGACTCCCTTACCCTTTCTCTTTGGTCGCGAGACCATGCTTTTTCCAGGTTTCTCTGAGCGTTTCCTTTCCCTATCTTGGGATAAATAACGCGCAGTGGCGGCTCTGTGTTGTTTTTTTGTTTCAGCCCGCCGGTTGTTTTTCGCGGATGCGACAGCTGGCGACTCTGCTGGGGACTTTCTATAGACTTGATGTTGACCTGTGCTGGTCCATCTTCCCTAAGCGAGTCCTTCCTAGCGTGCTAGGATTAGTTTAGGTTGCTTGTGTTGTGTTATTTATTGCATTTATTATTCTAACCAGTGTATATATTTGCATAAATATTTGCATGCATCATACTATCATGTTGCCATCCTCTGTGCAGGTGGTTCCTCTGTGGGGGTGGGTGTTCTGAGTGGGGCTAAAACCCAGGCCCGAGTATACACCTAGGATTAGTGTGGTCTCATGTTGCCTCCTTCATGTTAGGTCAATATGTGCCTGGCAGCATGATGTACCACAAGCCGGACGAGGTTCATTTGATAGTGCTTTCCTCTGTGGAGTATCCACTTTGGTTGAGTTACTTCATTTGAGCTGTTGACTCTGGTGACCGATCATTTCCCGGATCTTTGGTTTAGACGATCTCAGGAGAGCTACAATGGCACACCCGAAAGGGCAAACCCATTGAGTATCTCTGCCCGATTGTCGAGACTATTATCCGCCTTAGGGTGACCTGATTAGAATTTACCTGTGAGGGGAGGGTGGTTCTTTCAGATGCATGTTCAGATGGTGACTTTGATGGTGACTAATGGTTCCGCTGATCAGAGTTATATTTATAAGTCGGATTTATGGTCATTTATTGCCGAGACGCCGGAGTGCTGTCCGAGTTATTTATCAGTGGGGATCCGTTTATTTCAGGATTCCCCGGGCCGATTCAGATGGTTATGGGTATCAGCTCAGAGATGGTTTGATGATGATGATGATGTATCTTTCTTCCGTTTATTTCGGAACCCTTGAGTCGGATTTGTGGGTACATTTTCCCTCAGATGGTTATGATCAGTTCAGAGACCAGGTTTCGGTGCGGTTGATCAGATGACTTGGAGGATGGCAATGCATTGCATTCATTCATCAGCATCATTACATCTTGCATTAATTGCATCTAACACATGTTTATCCATATGCATGGACATTTTTGATCGAGATCCTGCTTGAGAGACTTCCTGTTCAGATATGAGGACCGGTTTGAAGCATGATGTGGCCTACAGTTTCTTTGACCCAGAGATTGGTGTGCTGAAGGAGATGATAGCATTGATTACTCCCGACCATGTGGGGATGTTCAGAGAGTCATACGGTAGTATCCTGAAGATGGTTTTCAGACTCACTGACAGTGACAGGAGCGCCATTCATACTTTTCTCCAGTTCTATGACCCTGGGCTGAGATGCTTCGTATTTCCAGACTATTTGTTGGGGCCTCTGATGGAGGACTATGCTAGCATCCTGGGTATGCAGATCCGTGATCAGATTCCTTTCCATGTTACTAGGGTGGAGCCTGATGTCCTTGGGATTTCTCGTGCTCTTTATTTGAGTCAGGAAATGGTCAAGGAAGGTTTAAAGGAAAAGGGGAAGTTACCTGGATTTCATTTGAGTTTCTTGGAAGCTAATGCCAAGGAACATGCGGCTATGGGTAACTGGAAGACGGTTTGTGCCTTGATTGCTGTGAGTATTTATGGAGTTATTCTGTTTCCTCATCAGAAGAATTTTGTGGACCATAATGCTATCAGATTGTTCATACAGAGGAACCCTATTCCTACTCTGATCGGAGATGTCTATTACTCGGTTCATAACAGAAACGAGAAGCGGCGTGGGGGTTTGATCAGGTGCTGTGCTCAGCTGCTCTTCAGGTGGTTTGTGGGGTATTTGCCTTCCCGAGGTGCTTTTGCTCATCTTGATCTTTCTGTCAAGTGGTCCTTCAGGTTGATGGGGTTGCGGGCTGATGACATTGCTTGGACTCATAATGGTTTGGCAGGACGGGATTTTATATACAGTTGTGGGAGTTTACCTAATGTGCCTCTTGTGGGAGTTCAGGGTTGCATCAATTACAACCCGGTGCTTCTCAGGAGACAGATGGGGTTTGCTGTAGAGGGTCCTCCTCTCGGGCGGGAGATCCAGGAGTCTTTTTACTTCCCGATTGATGGCAATCAGGCCAAGCTGAGGCAGGTATTGGATGAGTGGCGTGATATTCAGAGGAAGGGCAAGGTTCCTTATGGTAAGGTCAACTGTCGGCATTTTCCATTATTTGAGGATTGGTTGCGGAAGAGAATTGAGATTGCACATCTACCATTTCCGGGAGGTGATCTTGGGTGTCCTATGATCGAGGGTTCAAGTTCTTCTGTCAGTATGGAAGAATTCCTCGAGATGAAGAGAGCCAGAGATCAGTTGCTTGCGGAGAAAGCGGAATTGGAGATGACTGTTGCTCGGGTTCAGATAGCCAACCAGGAGATCAAAGTGAAGATGGAAGATCAAGACAAGCGACATGCCATGGAAGCAAAGCGTTTTGAGATAGACACTGCCTACTATGGGAAAGTTAACCAAGCCTTAGCGTCATCTACCAGAGAGCACGACATCACTAAGGAGAAGCTAGCCAGAGCTGCAAAGGTTATTGAGGATCAGAAGAGGAGGCAGATTCTCGTGAAGGATCAGAGAGACGACAGAGTCAGAGTTCTCATTGCTGAGTGGGAAGCCAAACTGAAGGTTAAGGAAGCGGAGAAAGCGAAGATTGTCATCGAGAGAGATCACTGTATAGCTGAGAGGGATCATTATATGGCAGAGAGAGATCACTACTTCAGGCAGATGAAGATTCATCAGAAAGAAGTGGGGAGATTGCAGCAGGAGAGTACCGAGCTCAGGTTCGCCGTTGAGTTCGCGAAGATGGAAGATGAGATAGGGCCATCTGTGGGACCCTCATCCAGCTAGATCTTTCATTTGTGTTGGATTACCGTCAGGCTTGTTGACGGAATTCGTTTGCTTGTATTTCTTTCTCGATTCTGGAGATTTGTATCTGATTTGATGTATGACTATGGCACTTATTGTGCACTTTTGGCTATGTGATGGTATTTTTCATTCAGTGGTTGATCTTCAAGCTTTATTTGCTTTACCGTATGCACTCACACAAGCACACACATGGTTGGGGGTATCATGCTCAATCACATATCTCCGATCTGCACGATAAAAATCAAATGCTGAATATCGGAATATTAATGCCGGATTATTATTTGTCTCGATGATGCCAGGATCAAGAGACGAAGTGTTCCTCATATGGATAAACACTGCATTCACGCATTGATCATAATAACTTGTGTTTTGTTTTGCAGGTATCTGTTGCTAATGTGCTTGATTGTTTCAGGAATCATTGCTCGTGCTCGCAGAATTGTACCTTTGCACTCAACCCGTCCTCACAGATACTTCACAAGACGCAATACTCCCAGACTGATGGATCTTCCGAACACAGATATCCTCGAGCTGAAGGACAAGATGACTGAGCTGATCAACATCATGCAAGGCTTTGCAGTTGGTCAGAAAGCTCTGGCAGATAAAGTCGAGAAGCTCGAGCGGGCTTCTGCAGCAAATAGTGGTGTAAACCTGGATGGTGTCTCCAACCAGGGGTTGGGGTCTCGTGACGGTGGTAAGAGGACAACTGTTGGTGTTGTGAACAATGCTGCTGGTTTTGGTGTTGGTGGTCAACCTGGGCCCGGTCTGGGGCAGAATATGAAGGACGGTCTGTTGCCTCCATTCTACGGGTTTGATGAGGACAGAGAGGAGGACAGGGAAGCAGACCAGTTTTCAATGCATAATGAGCCCTTGGGTCAGTATGGGGTCCAGCCTCAAAGCAAGGAGATTCAGCTGTTGGCTTAGAAGATTAAAGTGCTGGAAAGTTATGCCACTCCTGGGGTGGTCAATATGTCGAATATGGGGCTTGTTGAGGGGATTGTGATCCCGCAGAAGTTTAAGGCGCCCACGTTTGACCGTTACAACGGAAGTTCTTGTCCAGAGACCCATCTTCAAGCTTTTGTCCGCAAGATCTCTGCGTACACCATGGATCAGAAGCTGTGGATGTACTTCTTCCAGGACAGCCTGTCCGGAGGCTCCTTGGAATGGTACACCAAGCTAAAGTCCTCGGATATTAAAAATTGGCAGGATCTTGGGGACGCGTTCTTCAAGAAATATCAGTTCAACGCTGACATGGCTCCGAGTCGTACCCAGCTGCAGGGTATGTCTCAAAAGAATAATGAAGGATTTAAGGAGTATGCCCAACGGTGGAGAGTTGGCTGCCAGAGTGCAACCTCCTCTTGTTGACCGAGAAATGTCGGATCTGTTCATGGGAACCCTGCAGGGGGCATTTGCTGAAAGAATGGTTGGTTATCCGGTGACCAATTTTTCTGATATTGTTGTGGCAGGAGAAAGAATTGAGAGCTGGCTGAAGCTCGGGAAGATTCAGGGTAGCGCCTCTTCTTCAGGATCGAAAAAGCCGTTTGGTAATGGTGGCCAGAGGAAGAAAGAGGGCGATACTAGCGCCGTGTATGCTCAACGGGGACCCAGTAGGGATCGTTACTTCCAACACACTGCTGCGGTAACTATTCCTGCTGAACATCAGCCTGCACCGTAACAGCAGCAACAACAGCAGAAACAACCCTTCCAGCAGAGGCCTCAGAGGGCTGGTTATCAGATGAAGGGAAGAGCAATGGACAGACAGTTTGATAGGCCTCCGGTGACTTATTCTTTCCTGTTCAAAAAGCTGATGGATCTGGGGCTGGTACAGACAAGGACTCTGGCACCTTTGAGACCTGATCAAAGGCCAGCCAATTATGATGAAAATGCCAAATGTGAATTCCATTCGGGTGCTCCCGGACACAACATAGAGAACTGTAAAGCTTTTAAGCACACAGTTCAAGACCTGGTGGATTCAAAAGAAATCAATTTCGCACCATCTCCCAACGTTAATGCTAATCCCATGCCCGCGCATGGTCAAAGGGGGGTGAATGCAATTTCGGAAGAGAATAGGATTGGGTTGTCTGTCGTGGATCAGTTGAAGACTCCTCTGGCTGAGGTGAAGAGACAGTTGATGTTGAATGGGGTTCATCCGGGCTGTGAAGATGATTGTGCTGAGTGCACTAATACTGTCAACAGGTGTGAATGGTTGAGGAAGACTGTCCAGGGTTTGATGGACAATGGAAGCATTCTGATTGAAAAGAAGGCTGATAAGGGGAAGATGGAAGTCTCCACCATAACAATCTACTTTGATCCGGTGGATTTGTCTAATCTAGCTGAAGCGGCTCCAGTTACCATCACGGTACCTGGACCGATTCCGTATGACAAAGATGATGCCGTGCCTTGGCATTATGGGGGAGAAGTCTATTGCAATGGCGAGAAAGTGGAGGACCAGACTGCAAGTGAAACCACTGTTTCAAAGGTGGATAATGTCGGTCCCAGCGGTTTCACTCGTAGTGGTAGATTATTCGCTCCAGAGGCCCTGAGGGGGGGAGAAGGAGAAAAAGAGAAAAAAGAAAAGGCCGAGGCTTTAGCCAGGGCAAAAGGAAAAGCTGTGGTGAATAGTGGTACTCCTGATGTGACATCGGCGCCTGCGGGGCCGGATGAAAAACTTGATGATGACGCAGAGGAATTCTTAAGAATCATCAAGAAGTCTGAGTACAAATTGGTTGACCATTTGCAGCAGACTCCTTCCAAAATCTCGATCCTATCGTTGCTGTTGAGCTCTGAGGGGCATAGGGAGGCTCTGTTGAAAATCTTGAGGAAGGCCTATGTTCCTCAAGAGATAACAATAAACCAGTTGGAGACGGTTGTGTCTAACGTGCATGCCAGCCATGGGCTGGGTTTTACAGACATGGACCTAACGATGGATGGAAGGAATCACAATCGGGCTTTACACATTGCGATGGAATGTAAAGGGGCCGTGCTTTCGCATGTGCTGGTTGATACCGGCTCCTCTTTGAATGTGTTGCCGAAGAAGGCTCTGGCGAAGCTGAACTGTGATGGGCTGATTCTAACCCCGACAGATTTGATAGTGCGGGCTTTCGACGGGTCGAAGCGGGCCGTGTTTGGAGAGGTCGAGATGCCAGTGAAGATTGGCCCTGAGGTGTTCAAGTCAACTTTCTATGTCATGGATATTCAGCCGGCATACAGTTGCCTGTTGGGTAGGCCATGGATTCATGCTGCTGGGGCAGTAACTTCGACTTTGCACCAAAAATTGAAGTACATCTGGGAGGGCCAAGTCGTCACTGTGTGCGGAGAGGAGGACATCTTTGTCAGCCACTTGTCCTCGTTCAAATATGTGGAGATGGACGGCGAGATCTGGGAAACGCCTAGCCAAGCATTTGAAACCGTTAAGGTGGAGAATGCTCTTTTTGCCAAGGAGGAAGAAAAACCGTCCATTTCTTCATATAAGCAGGCCGCCGAGGTGGTGAAAAGTGGAGAGGCTCCCGGTTGGGGCAGAATGATGGATGTCCCTGCAAAGAAAGACCGATTTGGAGTGGGGTATCAGCCGGGCCAAGGCTCAGGGCAAGGCAGAGGACGTCGTACGTCAGTCACCTTCACAAGTGCCGGAATGCTAGATCCGGATCACATCTGCATGATGAGTGATGACGCTGATAGCGACTGCGACATGGACCGGTGGATAAAGCCGTGCACACCAGGGATGGGAATCCAGAACTGGAAGGCTGAAAAGATCATCCGGGTCACTCTGCTGGAAGAGTAATATTTTTCCTGTTTTCAGTTTTATATGCATGAAAGCCATACGTGTTGCCCGACACGTAATGGTCCATTGTAAGGGCCACCTCATGTCTAAATTTGCAAACTTCGCATCATAAAAAAGGGATGTTTTTCAATAAAAGCGGTGTTCCTTGTTTTTCTTTTATTTTTGCAGTTTAAAAATAAAAAAAACAAAATAAAAATGGCAATGTTTTCATTTTTCTTCTTTTATTTGTCACACCGGTGCTAAAGCAATGCATGAATCAACAATCATGCAGATGCGATTCCTCTCCGGATCTCATTGATAACAATCCTGTTACACCCTCGTATGACTTCGACAATCCAATCTATCTTGCTGAAGAAGAAGACGAAGAAGATTGTGAACTGCCAGGGGAATTAGCCAGGTTGTTGAAACAAGAGGAGAAGGCGATTCAGCCGCACGAAGAGCCGATTGAGGTTGTAAATCTGGGTACCGACGAGGTTAAGAAAGAAGTGAAAATCGGGGCTGCTTTGGAGGAAAGTGTCAAGAGCAGATTGGTAGTGTTGTTGAAAGAGTATGTCGACATCTTTGCCTGGTCTTATCAGGATATGCCAGGGTTGGATACCGATATTATTGTGCACAAGCTACCGTTGAGAACAGATTGTCCTCCAGTGAAGCAGAAATTGCGCAGAACTCGACCTGACATGGCAATGAAAATCAAAGAAGAGGTGCAGAAGCAGTGGGATGCTGGTTTCCTAGCGGTCACTAATTATCCGCCATGGGTTGCGAACATTGTGCCAGAACCGAAGAAAGATGGGAAAGTAAGAATGTGTGTGGACTACCGAGATTTGAACAGAGCTAGTCCGAAGGATGATTTTCCGCTACCTCACATCGATGTGTTGGTAGATAATACAGCTCAATTCTCGGTGTTTTCCTTCATGGATGGCTTTTCTGGCTATAATCAAATCAAAATGTCGCCAGATGATATGGAGAAAACAACGTTCATTACACCATGGGGCACTTTTTGTTACAAGGTGATGCCATTCGGTCTCAAGAACGCCGGTGCTACTTATCAGAGGGCCATGGTGACTTTGTTTCATGATATGATTCATCATGAAATCGAATGCTATGTTGATGACATGATAGCAAAGTCCCAGACAGAAGAGGGGCATCTGGTAGATCTGGCCAAGTTGTTCGACCGGTTGAGACAGTTCAGACTGAGGTTGAATCCGAACAAGTGCACGTTCGGAGTGCGGTCCGGTAAATTGCTGGGGTTCATTGTGAGTGAGAAAGGAATCGAGGTTGATCCTGCAAAAGTAAAAGCAATAAGAGAAATGCCTGAACCAAAAACGGAGAAGGAGGTTCGTGGTTTCTTAGGTAGATTGAACTACATTTCACGGTTCATATCTCATCTAACAGCCACGTGTGAACCGATATTCAAGTTGCTGAGAAAAGATCAAACGGTCAGGTGGAATAATGATTGCCAAGTGGCATTTGAAAAAATAAAAGAGTATTTGCAGGAGCCTCCGATTCTGATGCTTCCTATGGAGGGAAGACCGTTAATTCTGTACCTGACAGTCCTCGAGGGGTCTATGGGGTGTGTATTGGGGCAGCATGACGAGTCTGGTCGAAAAGAGCATGCCATATACTACCTTAGCAAAAAGTTTACCGAATGTGAAACAAGATATTCACTGCTCGAGAAAACTTGTTGTGCTTTGGTCTGGGCTGCTCGCCGACTAAGGCAGTATATGCTGGTTCATACCACTTTATTGATTTCCAAGATGGATCCAATCAAGTACATTTTCGAGAAGCCAGCATTGACCGGACGGGTTGCGAGGTGGCAAATGATTTTGACGGAATATGATATTCAGTATACCTCTCAGAAGGCGATCAAGGGGAGTGTATTGTCTGATTACCTCGCTCAGCAACCCATTGATGATTATCAACCAATGAAGTTTGAATTCCCTGATGAGGACATCATGTTTCTCAAATCGAAAGATTGTGAGGAACCAATCCCGGAGGAGGGGCCTGACCCTGAATCCGAATGGATTCTGATGTTTGATGGGGCCGTTAACGTGAATGGAAGCGGTGTTGGTGTTGTTTTGGTTACGCCGAAAGGATCCCACATTCCTTTTGCTGCCCGGCTAACATTTGAGTGCACCAACAACGTAGCTGAATATGAAGCTTGCATATTGGGGATTGAGGAGGCGATTGATTTGAGGATCAAGAACCTTGTCATATATGGAGATTCAGCTCTGGTGATAAATCAGGTTAACGGAAAATGGTATACGCATCAATCTCGTTTAGTTCCGTATCGAGATTATACGAGGAGATTGTTGACGTTTTTCACCAAGGTGAAGTTGCATCATGTGCCCAGAGAGGAGAATCCTTTGGCAGATGCTTTGGCTACTCTGGCCGCCTTGATTAAGGTGCAGTGGTGGAATCAGTTCCCCAGTGTTGAAGTAGGTCGTCTGGATAGACCGGCTTATGTGTTTGCTGTTGATACCGTGCCTGATGATGAGAAGCCTTGGTATTATGATATCAAGCGCTATCTAGAGACTCAAGAGTATCCTGAGGGAGCATCTAAGAAGGACCGAAAGACTCTGCGGAGGTTGGCCATGGTGTTTTATCTGAATAAGGACGGGGTTTTGTATAAAAGGAATTTTGATTGGGTCTTGCTCCGATGTGTTGATGATAAAGAAGCAAGCCAATTGATGAAAGAGGTTCATGAAGGATCGTTCGGTACCCATGCCAGTGGGAATGCAATGGTAAAAAAGCTGCTGAGGGCAGGCTATTATTGGATGACAATGGAGGCCCAATGTTTCAATTTCGTGCGGAAGTGTCATAAATGCCAGATTTATGCTGATAAGGTGCACGTGCCTCCAAATCTGTTGAGTTTAATGTCGTCTCCATGGCCGTTTGCTATGTGGGGCATTGATATGATCGGAAAGATTGAGCCTACAGCTTCGAATGGGCACAGATTCATATTAGTGGCTATTGATTACTTCACCAAGTGGGTAGAAGCAGCCTCTTATACGAACGTGACGAAGCAGGTCGTTGCCAGATTTCTCAAGAGAGACATCATTTGCAGATATGGGGTTCCCGAGAGAATCATTACTGATAATGGTTCTAATTTGAACAATAAGATGATGGCAGAGCTGTGCCGGGAATTCAAGATCGAGCATCACAATTCTTCTCCCTATCGTCCGAAGATGAATGGGGCGGTTGAGGCAGCCAATAAGAATATAAAGAAGATTGTGCAGAAAATGGTGGTGACCTATAAAGACTGGCATGAGATGTTGCCGTTTGCGTTGCATGGGTATCGAACGTCGGTGCGTACATCTACTGGGGCAACTCCTTTCTCATTGGTATATGGAATGGAGGTTGTATTACCTGTTGAGGTTCAGATTCCCTCTTTGAGAGTCCTGATGGATGTCAAGTTGCAAGAGGCTGAATGGGTAAGGACCCGGTACGAAGAATTAAGCCTGATCGAGGAAAAGAGGCTAGCAGCCATTTATCATGGGCAGTTATACCAGCAAAGGATGAAGCGTGCTTTTGACAAGAAGGTGCGACCTCGTGTGTATCACGTGGGTGATATGGTGCTGAAAAGGATCCTTCCTCCTCAAAACGATCGAAGGGGCAAATGGACGCCGAATTATGAAGGTCCGTTCGTGGTCAAGAAGGTTTTCTCTGGTGGAGCCTTGTTGTTAACGACCATGGATGGCGAGGATTTTCCCTCCCCTGTGAATGCGGACGCAGTTAAAAAATACTTCGTATGAATTGACCCGCTGGACGAAAAGAATAAAATAGTCCAGGCAAAAATGGGCATCCCGGCGAACCAAAGACAGAAAGAAAGGTTCGGGCAAAATTAGGGATAAAAAGAAAAATTTGTACACCCGGCAAGTCGAAAACCTGAAAAGGCGACTTGGGCAAAAAGGGGTATCCCGATGGACTGAAAACCCGAAAGGGCGGTCCAGGCAAAAGAGGGATTGAAACGAACAACTGCGTCCAGCATGATCGTTTGCGCTTTGGTTAAAGCATCGTGGATAATACCCGGTAGGGATCAGTTTGAAGCGTCTTGTTCAGAAGGCAGAAAGCACGGAGAGTCTGAGAACATATGGGGTGTAACCAAAGTTGGAACTCGATGAGATCACGGGTTTCACATTGCCATTAGGATAGATTTTTCCTTTTGTGCGCAATTACCTCTTTTCAGGAATTGCTTCCTTTGTATTGCTCAATTTGAGCCACACTTTTCAAATCAATAAAATGCATATTCAGTCAAATAATTTTGTTTTTGTCTTTCATTACCGCTTTGATTTTAAAAACATCCAATTGTTGTGATAAAGAATTTTGCATTTTAAGACATACAGGTTCCTTCCAATGCATGTTTATAAGATTGAAAGCTTGAAATCTTATTTGGAAGGTTGAGTGACCCGAGTGTTGAAATCTTGGCACGCCTGGGGCACGGTTTTATCTAACGATCTCTTTTGCAGGTACTGTTAGATATTTTCACTCACTTGCAGGTTATGATATGGAAGCTTTGACTAGAGAAATCCCCATGAGAGTCCAATCAGGGACGAATGAACAGAAAGATGGCGAGGTGACGTTGAGACGTACGACGATCCTTGATGATAATCAAGAAGACTCTTCAAAGTCGGAAGATTGGAAAGTCTGTAAAAGTTCCCGCGGAGTCCGACCAGGGACAAGCCAGTTAGAGAACGGTGAAGAGGCGACGAGAGACGTCCGACGACCTTTGGAATTAATCAAGAAGATTCTTCAAAGTCGAAAGATTGAAAAGTATGTATAAATCCCAGGAGTACGTTTCCGTCGAGCGCGGAGCGATTGGGAATACAAGATGATGGAGCAGAAAAGGTCCGGACGAGTCTGGGAATTCTCAAAAGTGGAAAGCTGATACGAGATTGGGAGGCGGATACCGTGGTTCGACGAGTCGACGGGTGTTCTGTACCAACTTTTCTCATTTCCCCAGCGAGGTCCCCAAGCAGAATCAGAGGGCCAACTCCCCAACAGATCCAAGGTCTATGGATCCCCAGCCGAGTCAAGATGGTTATCCCCGGCAGGTTTAAAGTGATGTTTCCTCAGCAGCCAGGCCTGAAGGTTGCTGTCCCCGAGTGGAGCGGGTTTCAATGAAATATATCTCCAGCAGTGTTCATCCTACCAGTGGATTGGATGAGTTTCCGTAGCAGACCGATATCTGCATCCCCAGCTGAGTTGATTCTATCTATGGATTGCATGGGTAATCCCCAGCGGAGTGGCATTCGCTTCCCTAGCAGGGTCAGGATGGTTATCCCCAGCAGGTGTCAGATCGATGCTTCCCCAGTCGCCAGGCCTGAAGGTGGCTGTTTCCCAGCAGAGTATCTGTGAGCATTTCCTCAGTGAAGTCGCAGGTATCTGTGAGGTGTTCCCAAAGCAGAGTCGGGATTGATATCCCCAGCAAGTCAAAGACTGTTGTATCCCCACAGAGTGTTGGTGGTTCTTATCCCCAGCAGTTTCCCGAGCGGTTTGGGTGCAAAGGAGGTTCTTCCCCGGCAAGGGTTGCCTTATTCCCAGCAGCAGTGCTTATTCCCCAGCAGGGTGGAGATTGGTGTATTGACGAGTTCCTCAGCAGAGTGTCTCGTGCTCCTCAGCAGAATCCCTTGAAGGGGATACTTTTTATACATTCATCATGAAAAAAATAGCATAGCATGTTGCATAGAAAAATAATAAAGCGCGTAGCATTTCCATAATTATGGAGCATTACGCAGAAAAAATCAATCATGCATCATATTGCAAGCACAAGTTAGTCTCAAGCCGTGGTTACTGTTTGAGAGGTGGTTTTATCCGCAAAGCAAGGTGTTACTCCGAGGAGTTTGGCCTCATGATTTGATCAAAGGTATTTCCCCAGTAGTGCGATACTGGAGGAGTTTTTCCGTCAGGCAGAGATGGAAAGGTTACGCGATCAGCGCGATTCAAGCCGTGGTTACCGCTTGAAGGTTTGGTTTCATCAGATGGTGAAGATGGTACTCCGAGGAGTTCAGCATCACGACGTCAGATCAGCAATGTTCCCCAGTAGTGCGATATTGGAGGAAATGTTTCCGTCGGACAGAGATGGAAATAATATCAGAAGACGTTACGCGATTAGCGCGATTCCGGGGTTCAAATGGAGAAAAGGAGATGTTGAGGCATTTTCTGGAGATGGGGTTCAAATGAAGAAAGGGAAGTGTTGTGACATTTTCTGGAGATCGGGGTTCAATCAGAGAAGAGTATATGCTGAGGCATTTTCTGGGGTTCAAATGAAGATTGGAGTTGAAGAATGTATCCGGGATGAGGTCCTTAGGATTATCTTCTGTTCATGTGTCACCTTAGACTCTGGCTGAGGCTAATGGAGGTCGTTATAGGTGTCTTCTGAGGAAGAGATACACATGCTACCTTCCTTTTGTGAAGGTATACCCTCTGACATGTCGCCCTCAGAGTGGTGTTGGTGTTATTTCCGGCGTTGCCAGCGGAATTATCACAAGAAGTTGGAGAACGGGGTTCAATCGGAGAAAGGGAAATGTTGAGGCATTTTCTGGAGATGGGGTTCAAATGGAGAAAGGGAAATGTTGAGGCATTTTCTGGAGAACGGGGTTCACAATGGCGATCGTGAGTTATCGTCAGGCGACTGGGGTTCAAACGGAGAAAAGGAGACACGAGGTGTTTTCTGGAGATTGGGGTTCATTATTTTGGCAAACAGCATCGGGGTTCAAATGCAGTGATCCGGGATCATTTGCGCGAAAAAAAACTTTTCGGGGTTCAAGAAAATGAAAAAAGAAAAGAAAATTTCGGGGTTCAAGAAAATGAAAAAAGAGAAGAAATTTTTCGGGGTTCAAGAAAAGCATAAAAAAGAGATAATAATCCCCAGCGGATGTGGTGTTCGGGCCATGGTTATCCCTGTGTTATCATTTATTTTGGTATCCAGGTCGACGTTGCTGTTTCGGTGATCAGGCCGACTTTCTCCGTACCAGACGGATTTTTCTTCAAGATTGTTTCTTTGCCGATTCTGGCAGGCATTGCTAATTATTTTTCCATCAGAGCGCAAATTGTTCGTCTGTTCTTGGTATTCAATCACTCTTCATCCTGATCATCTGAAAGCCGAGGCTATTCATATCGACAGGTTCACAGTGGATTGAATAGGGGCAGCTGTAACACCTCAAAATTTGTCCTCCTCTCTTGGGACTAGCTTAACATATTGCATATCATTTTTAGGTCATTAGGCATTGCATATTGCATATCATGTGGTTACATTGTGCAAGCCATTCTCCCAAGTCTTGATCAGAAGATGAAAAGGTCATTGTGCAAGCTAGGGTTTCATTGGACTGGTCATTAATCATCTGAGGATGTGGAGGTCCAAATTAGGGTTTTGTGGTTCTCAAGGAGATTGGTCTTTATCTTGGTTGAAATGATTCATCATCATCATCATGGTTTGTCATCATCAAGTGTTGGAGCACATTCCTTGGGATTAGGGTTTTGACCACTGGTCAACCCTAAGCAGTTGCTTTGGGCCAATCAGGGCATAGCAAGGAGATGAGGTCTATGGTGGATATGAGGATCATTCCATGGTTTTATTGAGATTATTGAGGCTAGGGTTTCACCCTTGAGCCATTTCATCAGAAAATTGGGGCTCATATTGATAAGTGCATGGCCAAATTCATCTATCAGTTGAAAAGTCAACTGTGGTCAACTGTGCTTGATTTTATGGATTTGGAGGTGGGAGAGGGCAAGAGACACTTCATTCATGTTGAAACAAGTGTTATTTGACATGTCAAAGCTCAAGAATGGAGAAAATAAAGTCAGAACAAAAATTGCCAAAAATAGAAAGTGACTTGTAACGGAAGTTTCCAAAAATGGAAAGTTTTTGACCACAAAATTACATGTCCAAGGAAGCTTCAAATGAAAATTTGTTCAACATGAAAGTTTTAGATCTTGCTCTCACCTTTCCAAAAAGTCCAAGAACTTGAAATTCCCATGCATGGTTGGCAAGTTATGGTCCATTCATTTTCCAAAAATGCCTATAATCAAAGTGGCATAACTTTCACATGGAGTGTCCAAAATGAGTGATCTTTTTATGAGCAAACTCCATTTAACATGTACTTTCATGGTGCATAATTGGAATTCATCAAAAAATGGTCAATGCAAAAGGTCAATTTTCAAGTGTACAATTAAAAATCCAAGGGCAAAATGGTCCAAATGGAGAAATACTTGGAATTTTGGAGTGGGAGTTTTTGCAACACATCACAAATGCAAATTAGAAGTGGTTTGAACTGTCATGAGTTTTCAAGGATCAATATTTGGCTAGGCTATTTTTGAACTCTCACTTTAAGTACAATTTTGGCATAGCATAGTGAAAATGAGAAATACAATGCCAATTGCTATGAAACCAAAGTCAACACATCACAAATGATATTTAGAAGATGTCTGAGCTGTCACACAGCTGTCATGAGCCCTAATGTGAAATGCCAATTTTGCCCTTGCATTGAAAAATGACATTATGCTAATCAAGTGCATTTGTGCTAATTTGAGATTAACAAAGTGATTAAGTTGGAGTATAAGAGGATAATCATAACAGAATGCTAATCATAATCACAATTCTCTAGATCTCTAACAAACTTTCCCTCCATTTTCTCCAAATTCACCAAGAACTTCATCAAGCATTTTGGATCCAAACTTCTTCAATTCTTCACCAAAGTGCAAAATTCTTGTTGCTTCGTGTTCCATAAACCTTCTTCTCCAACTGTTTCATCAAGATTCGTGCTGAAACCTTCTGAATCTCCACTGTTTAAAGTATGCTCATCAATGGCATTTGGAAAGTTCTCACATCTGGAGCAACTTTGAGCTAACCTAAGCATTCCACTCGCCTTCCCTATCATCGTGCTACATCTGTTTGGAGCTTTGGCATCGAGAAACATCAAGATTCAGCACTGCTTCATCATAAGGTGCAAAATTCGAACTCTTCGATTGTGTAAATCATTAGGTGGTTCTTGTAGTTCATTCCATGTAGATCATCCTGATATGAATGGTTTGTGAAATGATTAACTGTAGAGAAAGAAATCGTGTTTTGAAGTTGGATGTGTGTTTAGGTTTTTGATCGATCCCGATTATACAGTAGAACTTAGGATAAATGAGTTACATATTTGGAATCTAGGAGGAAGGACGGTTCCAATGGTTATCCATTTGCCAATTTCTGTTGAAATTTGATGTTCTTGGTTTTCTGGAGATTTCTGGAATGTGTTGCTCAAGAACGATGAATAGTGTTCATTTGATCCAAATTTTGCCTTGGCGTTTTTGAAAGTGTGTTTGGCGCGCAGATTAGCCAATGAGAACATTTCCTGGCCGCGTCTCAATACGACGCCGTTTTGGCCAATGTTTTAAGAATTACCACAATGCCATTACGCCATTTAATTATTATTATTTCTATTTTTGTTTTTCATTTTAATTTCAATTTTGTTACCACAACTTAGAAAATTGATAACTCACTCAAAACTTATCCAAATCTTGTGAAATTTTTTGTGCCATGCTCATGAGAATGTTTAGAATTTTATGATGATTTTTGTAAAATTTTTGCACGTGTGGAAATTTGATTGGCCTATTGATTTTGTTCATGTGTGCATTTTGTATACACTTTGCCAAAACCATCATGAAATGCTCATACTTCCAAAGAAATGAATGAAAATTCTTGTGCTTATTCTGGACATGTTGATGGTGATTTCCATGTATAGTTTATGATTTTTGGATACTTGGTGATGGAGATATGATTTTTTGAATTAAGGTGTGACAATTTGTGTCACACCAAGCTAGGTCAACTTTCTGATTTTATTTAAAATGCTTAGGGATGTCGGTTTGAGCTGAAATTTTGTGTGGATGATCATTGATATGTCAAGATAACATGTGATTTTTTCTGGAATTTTTGATGTCATTTTCTAATTGATTGATAATTTTCTTCTCTGTATGCTCATTTTGTGACATTGTGTGACACATGTTGGCATTTCTTTTGTGAAATTCTCATATGGTATTGGATGAAGATGGAATTTGGTGGGAGCATTGTAGACACATTATAGGACATCATGGTTTTGATCCCATTCATTTCTAATATGTTGTCACTGTTTTATGAATTATTGAAGTGGATGCTTGCTTGAATGTCTTGGATTGGCTTGTATAATTGTGTCTGGATTTCTTGATTTTCATTTACCTACTTTCTTTTGTCCAATTGAGCTGAAAATTGACATGCCATACATTGAATGTGTCCTGTTTAGGTGTGAATTTTTGTGGAATTAATTGAATTGATTTGGTATGCTTTTGAGTGAGATAGTTCTGTTTGGTCAATTGAAGTTGCAAATTGCATGTTTGATGTTAAATTGTGCATGAAATGAATATGGTGAAGGATATGAGCATGGGACCAATTGCATTTGCTTTCAATTTGTTTTAATTTGATTTTGGTTGAATATTACTTGCTGTTTAGAATTTTTTATCCCTTTTGGGACCCTAGGCTTGGCCTAGTGGTCCTGTTTCTCACATTTGGTGTGGATTTTCAGGTTGAAAGGCAAAAAGCTTAAGGAGATAAATGCAAATTGCAAAAATTGAATTTGTTTGATGTTTATGAACTAACTTGACTTTGTGTTGTAGGGATTAAAGCTTGAGCTTGGGATTATAGCTTGCACTTATGTGCATTAACTTGTGTTGTCTGTATAGATTGACTTTTGCTGTTTATTGTTGGTTTGTCTGAGTACTGATGATACTTGATTGATTTCAGGTACATTTAGTCGCTTACAGTTCTTTAAGAACTTGCTTGCTGCTGCTTGGTTTTTTTAACCACTTGAGGTAGGACTTCTATTCTTCATGTAGTCTGGAAGACCTGGCCTGTTACTTGGCCAGGCAACTGTCTGAAGTCCTCCTTAAGAGGCGATGTTTGTGATTGTTTACTTTTGTGCCAAGCAGGTGAAGACCTCTATGAGGCAATTGGTGGATCAAAGGGATATGCAATCTATCCCCCACTATTCCGTTGAGTCGTCCCTCTGCTCACACGGCTGTGTGTTGATGCATTGGGACACAAACCCAAGATCTTGTGCTGTTGCACAATCGAGTCAGAGTCTTGAGCGTAGAAGGGTCCCTCCATTCTGGACCCACGCTCCTTTGTCTGAAGCTCTCCCTGGTCAGGGATAAGAGCTGTGAAGTCTAATCTTCACTCACCTTTCATCTGCTTCACCTTAGCCCCGCAATGGCAAGGTTAAGAGCGAATACTACCCATGTACAGATGACTTGCTTCGGCAGTCAAACCCATTGTTTGAGCCCACTTGATTGGCTATAGTGTGTGCTATGTGAATATTTGTTTGAAATGCTTGTTTTGATTGATTGATGCTTGCATGCTTGCTTTCTTCCTGGATAGGATTAGCTTGCAGTTGTGCAAGTAGGTAGAAACCTCAACGTAGGGCAATGATGCATGACAACACTAGGCTCGAGTACAGCTCCCTGGTAGTGTGTCTTCCCTTGGTTTCTGGCTAGAATTTCTTTCCCTTTAGGGGGAACTACATCGCCCTGATCCTCGTTCCAGACGAGGTATGTAGGCAGGAGACCGTGCGAGGTCTCTCCGGGCACTTTTTTTTCTTTTTGTGTGTGTTTGCTTGTTATCTTCTTGTGCGTGTTTGGTTCGGATGCTGATGTAAGTCCAGTGATTGGCATTCAGGCTCCCAGTTTGCCTGTGTTTGTGTTTGCTTGTTTGGCGTGCGTGAGCCGAACTACGGCAGCTCTGATTCTCGTTCCAGACGAGATACGTAGGCATAGGATGCGACGTCCTATCGAGCTCTCTTCCTCTTAACCCCACCTGTGTTGTTTTCGGTGTGTGTGTGTGGTGTTTTAGCAACCTTTTCTTTTCTTAGAGCGTGGATCCCGTCGAGTACGACGGACGTGAGGGGTGCTAATACCTTCCCCTTACGTAACCGACTCCCTTACCCTTTCTCTTTGGTCGCGAGACCATGCTTTTTCCAGGTTTCTCTGAGTGTTTCCTTTCCCTATCTTGGGATAAATAACGCGCAGTGGCGGCTCTGTGTTGTTTTTTTGTTTCAGCCCGCCGGTTGTTTTTCGCGGATGCGACAGATGATACTTCCCATCGTCTCTGGCTTTGATCAGGTGCGAAGCACAACAGTAGTCGATGTTGAGGAACTCGGCTAGCAAGGCCGGCAAGTTGGCTAGCCTATCTCCCAGATTCAAGCCTAGTGCTATGGAGGTGATGATTCCCCCAAAACAAAATGTTTGGCTGCCTCTCATGCATGTAGCCTGGATGTTGGCTAACAGGAAAGGAGTAGCATTGAACGCAATTGGGGTAAACACACAGTGAAGAAGGAAAAGTTCCTTGGAGTTTACCTTATGATCGCTGAATCTTCCAAAAACTGTGTGCCCCAAGACTCGGTGGAAATATCTAATGGTTGGGTTGTGAATGTATGTTGCATTAAGTGTGTCCCATCTCGAAGCGTTCATGTTGGTGAGGCTATGCCATACTTGAAATGCTACCTCTGACCATCCGTCAGGGATACAGCAGTGGACTCCTTCTCTATGTCGGAAACCAAGCATTCGCGCTATCTGAGTTTGGTTTAAGGAATACTCGGTGCCGAACATTCTAAATGTGGCGACTCCGGTGAGAAATTGAGTTGCGCCAGGGGGTGTGATATAGGAGAAGGAACTCAGGAATTCTAGGTTCAGCGCTTCGTAGGTTGGTTGCGGTGTGGTCCACAGTTGCGTCAAGCTGGAGTTGGTCAGCATCCACCCTACGCCATCCAAAAGTCCTAGCTCCGTCAGGCATTCATATCAACGTACCTCGTAGCTTAGACTGAGCGTTGGTAGAACTTGAGGTAGTTGTCTCTTTGGCGTTCGTCGGCTTCTCCATTTCTGAATATGACGGTTGAGAGGTCGGGAGTAGCTCTTTCTTGACGGGCCATTGGTGTGATTTATGGAACTTTTGGTGTTGGTGAGTGAGATGGATATGGTGAGTTACAGGCTTCTCACATAAAAGGATGTAAAGAATTGAATAATGCAGAGAAGAATGGTATGAGTAGTAAGATTGATGAGGAAGAAGAGAGGAAGCGCGCCTGCATTTATAGGCATGCTCTCTGGATTTTGTGATGGTCATCACAGGGGTGTGACGGTCGTCACGCGCAACGGGTGCGTAACGGTCATCTGCAACGATCAGATGTTCGTAACGGTCCTTTGCATGTCGTGTGACGATCGTGGTAGATCCGTGACGGTCGGCACGTATGTGAGATGGGCATTACACTATATGTGACGGTCCTCACACGCTTGTTTGCAATTTTTTTCAATTTTTTAATAAATGTTGCAGCAGTTTAATACAGTATAATATGATGACTGAGCAATTGAATTTAAAATCATAAATAAATAAATAAATATAGAAGCATAAATAAATGAATAGCAATGTTATTAAATTAATAGATTAAAATTATATGTAACATAAGAAAAAAATAATAACAATAAACAAAGGCAATAAAATAAATGTGCTCCCTCCCCACACAAAACACAGCAGTGTCCTCATTACTTAGCGTGAGTATGAGAGATCAGTGGTCAGTGATATTAACCACGGTTCTGTCCCAATATAGCTACAGCCTGGTTCAGGTGATGAAACTGCTCGACGGCTATATCCATCAGGCCTAAGATATCAAAGCGCATGATTTTTATCTCTTCTTTCACAGTTGTGATGTCAGCTTGGAAATCATTCATACGGGTAAGAAGCATGGCAAGATTATCAGCATATGATGGAGGTTCCGGTTCATCAATGTTATTGTAGTTGGGAGGTGTTTCAGGGTCAGATTCCTCAACATGGATAGGGTCATTGAAATACTCATATTTAGGCGGTGTCTCGGAAGGTGAAGGTGGATCAATTGGGTGTTCATCTAAGTCATAAAGCCAGTTATTGCGGTTGTGAACACTCGTCCTCTCATGGTTAGGAAAAGTAAATAGTCAGACCACTTCGTTATTGATTAGGTAATCAAAAGTATCCGGCCCAAGGTTGCCTATTATTCTACGGTTAAAGCAAAATTCGATATCCATGGGTCGGATGTTTCCAAATGGTACGTGTTTGTAAAGTGGGCGTCTAAGTCTGATGGCATCTGCTATCATGGTTACTAGGCCACCTATTATTATTGGGGTACGATTGTTCTTAGCAAGGTGAACGAATCTCTCCATCATGAATGTCACGACATTGACATGTCGACCTTAATCGACACACAGCAAGATGAAAAGTTCATCGCGGGACACTATGGTGTTGTTCTCTTCCTTACCAAACAGGGTGTGGGCTAGTATTTTATGGAAATAGCGGATAGCAGGGTTGTGGATCATTTGTGAGTGCATCTCTTTTGGGTTAGGGTTGTAGTCTCCAGTTAAGCTACCCCAAAAGTGATCTAGATTGATGTCATCGATTAGTTCCTCCTGGCGGGTAGTGAAAACGAATGGGCCACTGGGAAATCCTAGGAGGTCAGCAAGGTCTCTACGGTTATAGGTGAAGTCCATGCTAAACAACCTAAAGGATATCAACCCTTTGTTAAGTCCATAACCATGCTCGGGGTTGTAAACTAGGGAGCTAAGGAATTCTAAGCTTAGTTCACGGTAAGTGACAAACCTTCTCTTAATAGCAGCATTCTCCCACCCTAGCTGGTTAAACATAAAGAGGATGCTATCTCGGATACCTAACCTATCCATGGTAGGTCCATCATAATAAATGGATAATTCCATATCCTTCTGAGCTAGATAATCATACCGTCTTCTCTGAACTCTGCCTCTGAAAACTGTATCTACTTGTTGCATGATAAAAGTTAGTAACTAACTAGTTATTAATTTTCCTGTTAATCAGTATCCAATGTTTCTAAGTTAGTAACTAGAAGCAACAAGAATTTCTGCATAGAATCAAGAAGAGGGGAGAAAAAAATAAAGAAGAAAAGCAAAGAAGGAAAATACTTTGTAACAAAGATAAAAAATAAAAGAAAAGGTGGGTTGTCTCCCACTAAGCACTTTGTTTAATGTCGTAAGTTCGATAGTAGCGTCGCGATGTACTAGTTTTGGGGTTGAGCAGACAGCTCTATAAGTCTGAGACTGTTTGAATAGTCTCTATTTTCAATATTATGATAATGTTTTAATCGCTGCCCATTTACTATAAACGGTTCACTATTCCGACCTCTGATTTCTATCGCACCACTTTTGAGGACTTTAGTGATTTTGAAAGGGCCTGACCACCTAGATTTAAGTTTTCCTGGGAAAAGTTTAAGTCTTGAATTGAATAGTAGTACTATGTCGCAGACATTAAACTCTTTCCTGGATATACGTTTGTCGTGCCATCTTTTGGTTCGCTCTTTGTATAACCTGGAATTCTCATAGGCGTCTAGTCTCAATTCTTCCAATTCGTGAATGTCCAGAATTCATTTCTCGCTTGCGGAAGTATAGTTTATATTTAGGGTCTTAATTTCCCAATATGCTTTGTGTTCTAATTCCACAGGGAGATGACATGATTTACCGTAGACTAGTTTAAAGGGTGTGGTCCCTATCGGGGTTTTGTAAGTTGTCCTATAGGCCCACAGAGCTTCATTTAGTTTAGACGACCAGTCTTTTATGGATATTCCTACAGTCTTTTCTAGAATTTATTTGATTTCTCGATTCGAGACTTCTACTTGCCCGCTAGTTTGTGGGTGATAAGGTGTTGCTACACGGTGTCAGACTCCATACTTCAAAAGAAGTTTTCCAAAGATGTTTGATATGAAGTGGGAGCCACCGTCACTAACTACTAGTTTTTGCACATCGAATCTAGGAAAGATGATGTTCTTGAATAACTTAATCACTACTCGTGTGTCATTTTTCGGAGAAGCTACAACCTCGATCCATTTTGAAACATAATCGACAGCAACGAGTATGTACTTATTACCAAAAGAAGATGGGAATGATCCCATGAAGTCAATCCCCCATACATCGAAGATTTCCACTTCTAAGATTCCTGTTTGTGGCATTTCATCGCGTCTTGAGATGTGACCAGTGCGTTGGCACCAATCGCATTTTATAACCGCATTATGGACATCTTTCCATAGAGTGGGCCAAAAGAGGCCCGATTGCAGGATCTTAGTATAGGTCTTCGAGGTACTTGCATGCCCTCCATAGGGAGCGGAATAGAAATGAGAGATTATGTCGTCTATTTCATCCTCAGGAACACATCGACAGAAAATACCGTCGGTACCTCTTTTGAAGAGCAGAGGTTCATCCCAGTAGTATTGTTTTAGGTCATGGAAGAATTTCTTCTTTTGTTGGTAAGATAGGTCCGGTGGAAGTACTCCGACAGCTAGGTAGTTGACAAAATCAGCATACCATGGCAGAGTTACATTCGTATGTATTTCTTCCACGGATTCTTCCATTTCGGTATCATTTAATGTTAGTTCAGACATGTCACTTTCCATCTGGGCTATGAGTCGTTCGTAAGGGAAATCGTCATTGATTGGAATTTGTTCAGGTTTATTCCCTTCGATTCGTGATAAGTGGTCCGCTACTACATTTTCAGTACCCTTCTTATCCTTTATCTCTAAGTCAAATTCTTGTAAGAGTAGAATCCATCTTAAAAGTCTTGGTTTGGCATCCTTCTTACTTAGCAGATATCTAATAGCGGCATGGTCGGTATAGATAATAATTTTCGCCCCTACCAGGTAAGAACGAAATTTGTCCAAAGCGAACATGACAGTTAAAAGTTCTTTTTCAGTGGTGGCGTGGTTCATTTGGGCTGGATCTAGTGTTCTACTTGCATAGTAAATAGTATGAAGCTTCTTATCCTTTCTTTGTCCTAGTACTGAGCCTACTGCGTAATCACTCGCATCATACATGATTTCGAAAGGTAATCTCCAGTCAGGTGATTGCATTATGGGTGCGGTGATTAAAGATGTTTTTAGTTGGTTGAACGTTGTTAAACATTTTTCATCAAAGATGAAGTCAGCGTCTTTCATTAATAAACCCGTAAGTGGCTTGGTAATTTTCGAGAAATCTTTGATAAAATGTCGGTAGAAACCGGCGTGTCCTAAAAAGCTTCGTATTTCTCGTACGGTTTTAAGGGGTTGAAGGTTCTCTATGATTTAGATCTTAGCTTTGTCTACTTCAATTCCTCTATCAAATACCATGTGACCTAACACGATTCCTTGTTGGACCATGAAATGGAATTTCTCCCAGTTCAAAATGAGGTTTACCTTTACGCATCTTTCGAGTACCATTTCAAGGTTTGATAGACATCCTTCGAAACTCTGCCCACAAACAGAAAAGTCGTCCATAAAGACTTCCATGATGTCGCTTATAAAATCAGCGAATATCGACATCATGCATCTTTGGAATGTTACGGGAATGTTGCATAATCCGAATGACATTCGTCGGTAAGCGAATGTACCATAAGGGCATGTGAAGGTTGTCTTTTCTTGGTCGTCAAGATGGATTGGGATTTGAAAGAATTCTGAATAACCGTCTAGATAGCAGAAGTGAGAATGCTTAGCCAATCGTTCAAGCATTCGGTCAATGAAGGGCAGAGGAAAATGGTCTTTCCGAGTGGCTTTGTTTAGTTTTCTATAGTCGATGCACATTCTACTTCCGGTCACGACTCTTTGTGCTATAGATTCGCCCTTCTCGTTCTTAACAACTGTAACACCCTTTTCTTGGGTACTACATGAACGGGGCTAACCCATTGACTATCGGAGATTGGGTATATGATTCCAGCATCTAGTAACTTATTTACTTCATCCTTGACTACCGTACTTAGGATTGGGTTGATCCTTCTCTGGTGTTCTCTGGAAGTTTTACAATCTTCCTCCAGCATAATGTGATGCATACAGATAGAAGGACTTATTCCTTTTAGATCGGCGATGTTGTATCCTAACGCAGTTGGATATTTTCTTAGGACATCTAGTAACTTCTCAGTTTCCATCTGTCCTAAGTCAGCGTTGACTATTACTGGTCTTTTCAGTTTAGTGTCTAGGAATTCGTATCTTAGGTTCTTTGGTAGTGCTTTTAATTCCAAGTCAGGTTTCTTTGGGCATGGCATGTGGTTAGGCATAAGTGCTAACCATTCGCTTAGACTTTTGTTTTTGTATGGTTCATGCCAATTATCGTCTTCAAATATTGGAGGGATTTGGATTTTCATTATATTAGAGTATGTGGTTTCTTGCATCTCCATCTCTCTTACGCACTCGTTTATGACATCAAGTAGATAACATGTGTCGTCTATGGCTGGCGCTTGTAAGAATTGTGTTAAGATGAATTCAACATTTTCCTCTCCAACTTCGAATGTTAGCTTACCTCTCTTTACGTCTATTATGGCTCCGGCGGTAGCCAAGAATGGCCTTCCTAAAATGATAGGTTTACTGGCATCTTCTTTGATGTCCATGATTATGAAGTCTATAGGAATGTAAAATTGTCCTACACGTACAGGGACATTTTCTAGTATACCGACAGGATATTTGATTGAGCGGTCAGCTAATTGAACAGACATCTTGGTTGGTCTTAGTTCTCCCATACTGAGCCTTTTACATATGGTTAAGGGCATTACACTAATGTTGGCTCCTAGATCGCATAGAGCTTTGTCTATGACGAATTTTCCAATGACACAGGTTATGGAAAAACTACCTGGGTCTTTTAGTTTGGGAGGCATGTTATTTTGGATTATTGCACTACACTCGGCAGTAAGTGTAACTATTTCGTTATCCTCAATCTTTTTCTTATTGGATAAGATTTCCTTAAGAAATTTGGCATATGAGGGCATTTATGTGATGGCTTCTCTAAAGGGTATTGTAATGTTTAGTTGCTTCAGAAGTTCAACAAATTTCCTAAATTGGCTTGCGGATTTAGAACTTGCAAGTCTTTGAGGATACGGTATGGGTGGTTTATAAGGAGGTGGAGGCACATAAGGTTTTTATTTCTCTTCGGCCTCTTGGGTATTATCTTATATTTCCTTTGGTTCATTCACCTGCTCAGTTGAGGTTTTGTCTGGTTTTTGGTACATGGCAGGGTTTTGGAGTCTTGGATCTATGGGTTCGTCTATTTCTTTTCCACTCCTCAGTATAACGGAATTTGCATGTCCCTTTGGATTAGGTTGCAGTTGTCCAGGAAATGTTCCAGCTGGAGCGGCTGTAGATGCTTGTTGTTGAGCCACTTGTGAAATCTGTGTTTCAAGCATTTTATTGTGGGTGGCTAAGGCGTCTACTTTGCTCGCTAGTTGTTTAAGTTGCTCGCTAGTATGTATGTTTTGGTTCAAGAAGTCTTTGTTTGTTTGAGCTTGGGTAGCTATGAAGCTTTCCATCATTAATTCGAGGTTCGACTTTCTAGGCATGTTAGGAGCATTATTAGCTGGCTTTTGATATCCAGGCGGAACAGCTGGTGATTGGCCAGGTGCATACAGGGCGTTGTTATTCTTATACGAAAAATTAGGATGGTTTTTCCAACCTGGGTTGTAGGTATTCGAATAGGGATTTCCTTGTGCGTAATTCACTTGATCGGTAGGGACTCCTGCTAATATCTTACATTCTTGTGCAGTGTGTCCAGGGTTTCCACATAACTCACAGTTTGGAGTTACAACAGCCACGGTGGTTGCGGGTGGTATGGTCAAGTTGTCTAATTTTTGAACAAGGGCATCTACCTTGGCATGAACATGGTCAAGGCTACTGATTTTGTACATTCCACTCTTTGTTTGGGACTTTTCTACTAGAGTTCTTTCACCTCCCCATTGGCAATGGTTTTGGGCCATGTTTTCAATGAGTTGATAGGCTTCATTGTATGGCTTGTCCATAAGTGCATCGCCCGCGGCAGCGTCTACTATCAGTCTTGTGTTATACAGAAGCCCATTGTAAAATGTGTGAATGATCACCCAGTCTTCGAGACCGTGACGTGGACATATCCTCATCATGTCTTTGTACCTCTCCCACGCGTCGTAGAGAGATTCTACATCTTTTTGTCGGAATCCGTTGATTTGAGCTCTCAGCATAGCAGTTTTGCTTGGCGGAAAATATCGGGATAAGAAAATGTTCTTCAGTTCTTCCCATGTTGTAACTGAGTTGGATGGAAAGGATTGCAACCAAGCCCAAGCTATGTCTCTTAGTGAGAAAGGAAAGAGGCGTAGTCTTATCGCATCTTGATATACACCGTTCGCCTTTACAGTGTCTGCGTACTGCACAAACTTGGTTAGGTGTTCATTAGGATCGTCCGTAGGATTTCTGGAAAATTGATGTTGTTGGACGGCTGATAATAATGAGGGTTTCAGCTCGAAATCGTTTTGATTTATAGCCGGAGCAACAATGCTGGTGTGAGGTTCTTGTTGGGACGGGGTAGCGTAGAATTTGAGAGGACGATTAAGTGGTACTTCGTCAGCCATGGTTGGCTTAGAGTCTTGTTTAGCAGGAAAGAAGATATCAGGAATATCGTACCTTTGTTGGTACTCTAGTATTCAGTGTCTTATATATAAGAAATGCTCTAGTTCTTGGATTGGTGGTGTTAAGTTATCGCCTTGTGAGCGAGTACTTGGCATACAATCGGGGAAATAAGGGAGAGTAAATTAGTTTTTATTGTTACCTTAGTCTATGCCGTGCAACGGAAGAATCGCACTATTCGACTAAAACAAGTCCCCGGCAACGGCGCCAAAAACTTGATACTAGTCGTGACTATATATAAAATATAGTCTATCGGGTACTTGACTGCAAGTGCACAGTCCAGTCGTTTTAGTTTTAAAAGATATCGAACCCACAGGGATCTATGGTCAAACTAGTGTTACTAACGTCACTATGTTTAGCTAAGGGAATGATTTGTAGAAGTTCGGGAGCAGAATATTAAATCTAAGAGAAATTTAGTTTTAAGAAAGAATTGATGGAAGGAATCAGTATACAACACATTAATCGTCAGGGATTCGATAAGTCACCGGTGAATAGTTTAAATACCAAATATCTTTCAGTAGAAAATATTTATCTAAAAGGCTTTATCTCACACTCTCGTGATTGTTGATTCGGCCCATAGCTTTAAGTCAGAATGTATGCTCTCGTTGTCCCATTTGAAGTTAAAATTACTTTTTGAAAATAAACAAATTCTAATTTCTTTTAAAGTGCTCTCGCTGTTTTTAAACTCAATGCCTAATTTTTACTATCCCGCTCGAGCCTCACCCTCTCGCAATTGTTGGTCCTCACCTTAGTTAATTTCCCACTCTCGTGGCAAAATCCTATTAAATAGCTTCTCACTTTTGTGACAAAGTTAATTAAATTTAAATTAAAAACCTCAGCCTAAAAGATTGTTTGAGAAAAAGAGTTTTCACCGATTATTATTAAATCTCATCCAATTAAATTGTTACATACCGATACCGGTAATTTAGCCGGACATGTTAAATAGCGCAAACACAGAGCATAAACAGATTAACAGTGCAACAAACATAATTATAACAATGACAGAACAATAATAATAATAATAATTGAATAAAAACCTGGCAATTGGATTAACAGAGTACGGAGAATCTTGGAGTACTTGAGCAGTCCTCCACAGGTCGGTAGGATTATGCTTCTTCAATACAATTACTTACTAAATTAAGTAAAGTGTAGTAGTCCCCCAGTGTAGGAAACTACTACTATGGCTAACTGGAAAACGGGAATTCTAAAAGGAATGGTAAATGAATTAAGGCAATGGAAACAAAGTTGCCGAAAGAAAAATAACTAAAAAGTTAGAATGCTGTAGAAAATAAATTACAGAGCGGAAGTGTAGACGTTCCTTTTTTTTCAACTTATGTCCTTTATATATTGCTTTGGTAGGTCTTGACAGTTGAGAAAATTAAAAAAGACTGGTTGAATGAGGAATCCACGGGGGAGTCATTCTATTGGAGAAAATTTAGGCACGTTTGGTTTCCTCTAATGACTGCCTCAGAACGTAAAATCTGGTCGTGTGACGCTCATCATGGGCCTGCGACGGTCGTCACAGGCTGGGCCGTGCCGGTCGTCATGCAGCTTGTGACGGTCGTCACATCAGCAAATTCTGTATTCTGCTTTTTCTGCTTTTTCTGTGCTTTCTCATCTGTTTCTTCTTCTTTTTCTTCTTTTTCTACATTTTGCTCATCAATGCTTGGAGATTTAAATACCTACAAAAATAACTTGAATACTTGCGGAATAATCGGAATATTAACTAAAGTGGTATGATCTTTGAGTATAAATCAAGACAAATAACTGATGCATTTTCGCGTTACCGATATATATATATATATATATATATATATATATATATATATATATATATATATATATATATATATATATATATATATATATATATATATATATGTATGTATATGTATGTATATATATATGTATATGTATGTATATATATATATATATATATATATATATATATATATATATATATATATATATATATATATATATATATATATATATATATATATATATATATATATATATATATATATATATATATATATATATATATATATATATATATATATATATATATATATATATATATATATATATGGTCAAAATAAAAGACAACCCTACAGGGGACGGCTACATCGATAATGGTCAGAATCAAATATTGTCTGAATAGGGAGATCTTCCACTAGAAGAGAAAATTCCACAGGGAATCCACGTCACAACAAGAGGCAAAACTCTGAGTGGGGAACTGGTGAGAAGACAAGACTCCAATTAGATATTTCATCAGTCAAGATCAATTCTGTGGGGATTTCACTAGGGATAAAATCCGTCAGGACAAATCATGCATGGGGATTACTTCTAACAAAGAAATAAACACCACAAGGGGATGCAAAAACACAAACAAATTCCTCAAAAGGAAAGTAATCAGTCATAAGACTCTTCTTGGAGATTCAGAAATAAACCAATTCCAAGGTATCAGACATCAACCGGACTTGCAGGAACTCATAAAGGGAGAAACAATGGCACGACTATGCAACAACCAAATAAAGGTGTGTTGGGGATCTGAAAACCAAATAAAGGTTTTACCGGAGATCCAGGGTTCCATCACAAAAATATGCAAGTCGAAGATGAAAATCCATAAAGGCTCTCAAGTGGAGGGCAATCATGAGCTACAAGGAGAACAACACATCAGCTCTACTGGGGGTAAACAACAAACTGTTTAGGGAGCAAACACTTCCAAACACTGCTTGGGGAAGGCAACAATGCTTCACACGTCAAGACTTACCGTTCTCGGATTGCTGTTGACATTCCTTTTTCGAATTCAATATTCTTAAAGTAAGTTCCTTTTTATTTCAAGAAAAATGGTTATTCATTTATTTATTTATTTCAAAATTATCATCATAAAAATGCAATTTTATTAAAAAAAGAAACAAATAAGAATAGCAACGAATTGGATAAAGGCTTAACTTTATTTAATAGAATGGTAGTCCTTAAATGGCAGAACTCCATGGATCTTTACAAAGTTTGAAAATGATAATATACATGGAAAAAAAACTACATTGAATACAATGACCACTACTCTCCCTACCGACTTTGAAATCCAATTGTGCTTTTTCCTTGGTCGAGAATGATGAATCAGAACCAAATGACTAGAAATGTTGCTTCAACGACCAGGTCTAACCGGATGCAGTTACTTGCCGTAATCCCTAATATTTGCCAAGTATCCCTTGAAATATTAGATCAATTGTTGAAGAAGCTTGATGAAGAATTTACACAAGGCACCCAGATGAACTAGGGTTTCCAAGGCAAACCAATTCCAAACTCTTGATGAATTCTTGATCAAAATAACATGTGAAGAACATGGGGATCCATATATAATACTTAGAGCCATTGTGGATCATTTCTTGGTTGAGCTCTTAGAAATGAGGTTCTTAAACCCTAGATATGAGTTTGATAGATCAAATATGATCAGTTACCTTACCTACAAAAGAGTTAGACAAATGCAAAGACATATTTTTGGTATTTTGGTTAGTAAAAATGATAGAAATCAAAATATGATACAATCAAATGGTGCTTGGTGATCTCTCCCAATATAAACCCAATGAATGAGGGGTAAGGGGGATACCAAGATGTGATCCCAATGCCAATGCATATGATGAGATAGCATGAGGGATCTTAGGCTCAAAATTGGGGTCTTATAGCAACTTCAGAAGTATACTCCCGATCCGTCTCATGTGATTCAGATGGATGATGTACAGGTGAGGGATAACCTTACGGTAGAAGCATTGCATGTAAGGATTGAGGATCGAGAGTTGAAGAATCTGAACGACAATGAGATTGCTCTAGTGAAATTTTTCTAAGGAGTAGTTGCTGGAGGAAATATGACTTGGTAGCTAAAGAGCGGATGCAAGAAGTATATCCAGAGTTATTTTTATCAGGTAAATTTTCGAGAATGAAATTATTTTAAGTGGTGGAAACATGTAACACCCCATTTGAATTATCTAATTCTATATAATAATTTAATTTTATCGTATGTGTTTTAAATGGTGGAGGTAGTAGGGGAGTCTTGGGTATAGGATAGTGTCCCTAGAATATTAGAATTTTAAGTGAGGGGTCTGGTAGTAATTAATGAGAAGTAAGGGGTGTTGGACACAATGAGATTAATAGTATTACTATTAATTTAATTTTAATAATTTAGTAGTAATAATAAATATATTAATGTTTAATTAAAATAACAATAATAATATAGAGATAGTATTGCTTTTATTATTATTGTATTGGGTAGTTGGTCTAATGATATGATTTAGAATATATATATATATATATATATATATATATATATATATATATATATATATATATATATATATATATATATATATATATATATATATATATATATATATATATATATATATATATATATATATATATATACACACACAATTATTATTTGATTTTTTTTAGTTTGATTTAATATTATAGTAATAATAATAGTAAGATTTAAAAATAAATTAACAATAAGGGATTTAGTTGGTCTACTTATAAGAAGGTGAGGAGACAATAGAGAGTTGGGAACTTACGTGAAAGAATTGGAAAAGGGAGAGTTAGGACAAGAAGGAAAGTCAGGAAGAAGAAGACCACTATTATAGAAGAGCTTGGAGCTTAAAATTCTAAGGTAATAGAGGGAATTATTCCTATAAGAGTGTCTAATCATGAGAGGATAGTGAGGGGTCTTTACGCTCTTAGGTTGGTCTTAAATCATGTTGTAATTGTTTTTGATTTGTGACCATGATTGTGAGGAATGAATTGTAATTGTTGTGGCTATAACAATTGATATTTGTTGGTGATGAATTTTGAATTGTTGCTGAATTTTATTTGTTGTATGTTTAGGGTTTGGGATGATGATTATGATGATGGTAGGGTATGAAATTGTGAAATTATTAATGTGACTATATGAATATAAGTAGTGATTGATATTGGTATGTTTATGATTGAGTTTAAATCCATGAAATATTTTTGGTGATGATTTCAGGGATGTTTTTGGGGTTGGAGAAGATGAAAATCATGCTAGAAATTTCAGAAAAACAACAACTTTTTGGTAACGCCTTCGTGTATGATTTTGATCATAATTTTCAACTCTAAATTATTTAAAGATGGGGTTTGAAGTGTTAGATAACTGAAATAGAAGTCTATAAATTTGTTTCATGGATACAATATTTTTGGTGATTATTTCATGGATGTTTTTGGGGTTGGAGAAGATGAAAATCGTATTGGAAATTTCAGAAAAACAATAACTTTTTGGTAACGCCTTTGTACATGATTTTGGTCATAATTTTCAAATTGTAAATTATTTTGGGACGAGATTTGAAGTGTTAGCTAGTTGAAACAAAATTATATAACTTTGTTTCAGGGATAAAATAATCTTGGTGATAAATTCATGGACATTTTGGGGTTGGAATGGATGAAAATCATGCTGGAAATTTCAGAAAAATGGCAACTTTTTGGTTACGCCTTTGTGCATGGTTTTGATTATAAATTTAACTCGTAAATCATTTTAGGATGGGGTTTGAAGAGTTGGTTAGTTGAAACAGAGGGCTATAAATTTGTTTTAGGGATTAAATATTTTTGGTGATGATTTCATGGATGTTTTTGGGTTGTAGAAGATGAAAATTATGCTAGATTTTTCAGAAAAATAGCAACTTTTTGGTAACGCCTTCGTGCACGATTTTGATCATAACTTTCAACTCGTATATATATATATATATATATATATATATATATATATATATATATATATATATATATATATATATATATATATATATATATATATATATATATATATATATATATAACTTTGTTTCAGGGATAAAATATTTTTAACGATTTTGTCTGGGGTCGGTAGCAGGTGGGAAAAAAGTGTATGATGTGACGAACATGGACGAGGTCTGTATTGACAAATTATTTGATGTGTTGTGAATGATTGAGATGGTGTGTTTGATTATATTGGTGGTAGTCCAGAAGAGTGAATTAAGTTATGCATGGTTGAAATTGTGTGATTGATTGTAAATCACTAAATATTATTATAATTGTTGTGTTAATTGTGCTATTATCATGACATGCATTCATTGATGAGAATCAAAGGGGCAAAAGACTTAGATCCGAATGGGGACAAAAGACTTATCCAGAACTCAGAAGGGGGAGTTCGGTATTTCAAAGGGGCAATCGGGTTCTTATGATGAACCATTGATGAGAATCAGTGTCATATACATCGTGTAATGTTATGGGGTCTCATTGCATTGAAATCATATTGTGCTTCTAAATTTATTGTGGTGAGAATGTGATTGTGAACTAATGTGATTTGTGTGTATAAATATTACTCTCATAATTATTATACATCATTTATTATATGAATGAATTTCTCACCCCTTTTGTGTTTGTTGTGTTTGTGCTCCCTCGGAGTATAAATAATTAGGTACCTGAGTATTTGGAAATGTACCTCATGTTACTATTGGTCAAGTCTACTATTGGGGTTGCTCTGATACGTGATACCGGGAAACGGACTATTTTCTTTATGTTATTTCATTACGTATCTTTTAATTTAAATTAATTATTGAACCACTTTCAGTGTAGATGATTTGTTGAGGCTATGGATGCCATACTTTTTTTAATTCCACTGTTTGGACTATATTTTTGATTAAATGAAGTAACATTCAGACTTCTTAGATTGTGAAATAACATCATACTTGGATTGAATTATATTTTATTTATTAATTATTGAGTCAGGAAGTAGGGTGTTATTTGTTTCATGTATGAGTCTTCTATTTATTATATTTACAAGGTAACCGTCAATGACGGTTATGAACACTAGGGGATTTCTTTAATTTGCTCCATGTTCAGTCCTTTAGGTTCCCGCTAGTGCGCTTACGTGTCATGTAAGATGATATTTTCCATTTCTTCCACTTATTCACAATCTCTCAATGATAACTGCTCCAACGTGATGTCGATGATGCCTATCAAAGCTCTCAGACTTATAAAATTACTAAGTTTTTTATATATGTTGTTTAGTCGATTGATCCTTTGGATGGAATTAGGGCTTTTGTCGATTGTCCTTCTTGAGATTCTGGACATGTTTCTGTCGACTGTCATTTTTGAGATTTTGGACATATTTCCCAAAGATTTGGGTTTTAGGGGATTTACCCCTGAGAATACTCCAAACCATGTCTCTCTGTGTCGATGGCTCGGTAGAGCCTTCGTCGTTAGCTTGTCGAAGACTCACCATTAATGCTTTTCTTAAAGAACTTCATTAATATTTATTCAGTAAATGTCTTTTCATTGACTTTCTAGTAGCTGGGAATCCAAGTGTAACAGATGTCCCCAAAAAAATGTCATTGTCGACCTACATTTGAAGTGATAAAAATGGCATTGCTTGTAACCACTTCATCACTGCTCATATTATGTACCACGTCACTTCAATCACGCTTGTTGTCAATCATTATGACTAACTTTCCTACCCAACGTTACCTCTTTAAAACGTGAAAACATCAGTACATCATTACCTCAAATTCAAAGCACATTCACTAGCCACCAAACTGGGATTTAAGATTTTGTTTTCTTCTTTTATTAATCATGGATTTTCTCTCCTCGAGATTGATTATTCGCTTCGAACACGCCACCAGTCAAGGTTCCTAGGTGAAACTTTTCGTCATCTTTTCTTTGTGTATTTAAACCCATTCTCCTTCCAATATCCCTTTTCTTTCCTTATTATCATCTTTGAAGCTAACGAAAAATGGAACCTTAAATAGTATCCATTATTTTTCCATTTACAAAACCTATTATCTTACTCGACTTTGGAAATGGTACCAAATGTCTTATTCATGATCACCCTCTGTTTGTTGTTAATCTTGATGATTTGGTTCTAGCCAATGATCAAACATATGTTCAGGAACCAGCTATGGCAAATGCTCGGAGATGTCCTTGGTACGCAAATCTATTGGTCTCGTTTTTAGTAGTAGATACTACCTTTTCTTTCATGGGTCCTATTCTCAAAGCCTCCAAATACCTGAGTGTTTTGACAACTTCTTTCCCAGTTGTCCTAATGAAAACTCGGGCCCCGTAGCCTTCAAAGGCTCTTCTTTTGACTTTAGGTTTCTGCAGAAATGAATCTTTCACTCTTTTCCTCCCCTTGAAACAACTGACTCCACTTACATTAACTAGATGGACCGGGTGGAGTCACATGAAAAGCACCATTGAGGAAGAACAAAGGATCTACGACCTTATCCAGCTTTCTAGGGTAGGTCCTAGATACAATTCAGCTATGTTGCTCGCATCGATGTGTTTTTGGGAGATTTCTACTAACACCTTCCAGCTACCTTGTGGAATGGTCAGTCCCATCCTTTTCGACCTTGCCGCCATTGCTGGCCTTTGGCCAAGTGGTGAGGATTATGAACCCTCAAATGAAACTGCTTTCAAATTTTCAAGCCATGCTTACAATACCTTTATTAGAGAGCATCAGGGCTCTAGTGATGTTGTCGACGCTCGTGAACACATAGCCTTTTTTTACCTACTGGTTGTGTCGTTACGTCTTCTGCCTTCGCGACATTCAAAATGAAAAGATGTACGTATCTATGGCCACCAGCCTTCATGAGGGGGTGAATGGTTACCTTAGAAAATTGATCCTGGCGAGTCTTTATGAAGCGTTGGGACACATATCTGAAGACCTAAGGAAAGGGGTCGACATTTACAAAAATGGAGGCCCCATCTGGTTGCTACAGTTATGGTTTAATGCCATTTTTGCTCGTGCCCTCTACATCTAGATCCCTCCTAGCACTAAGACAAGTGATGAGGGTATAAGGCTTGCTCGACTCACTCCTGACTACGGTAAGGGAGTATCCAAGGCATCCTTTGAGAAATATTTTTACATTTCTTACAAATGTAATACCTTTGATCCGTCAATGGCTCCCTTTGCGGCTTGACAGTATGGTTTAGCCTAGTTTTGCACCCCATTTCCCAACCCCTCTACCAAAGAGGTGGATGTTATCCACAACGTTCTTCTGAATTGTCTATGCCTTGCGCCTTTGTAGAAAAAGCTTACTACCAAGAAGATTGGGATAAGTCTTGGCTTGTACCAACCTAACGTGGTTTCTAGAAAATTTGGCCTAATCCAATTGCTCCCTAAAAATATGTGAAAGGTGTGGTCCTTTTCACATATGCCACGAAGGAAGAGACTCTGGAAGTTTGAATGGAGTACTTCCGAGATAAACTTTCTCATTTACTCTCTTTATCCTATTCCATGTCTTTCTTTTGTACAAAGGAGTTTGACGATTGGTGGAGCTCTTATTATGCCCAAGTGGCATCTCCTAGGCGTATATTAAAACAAATCTCTAGGGATTTCTCCTTCCTGTCTGGAAAAGGTCAGTAAAGCCAATGTATCTTCTTTTTACGTATTTTTAGTTGTTAGCCCTTGTCCTTGATTTCTTCTTTATACTTACACATGTATATATACTTTTTTAGACACCTCTCGATAACCCAAGGGTTTTTCCCACAAAACCATTTCTCCTGAGGGAGAGCCAAACGTTACCCCCGAGGCTCTAAAGGTCAGACTACCAACTTCTCCTTTTGGATTTGAGTTCTTTGTTCATATAGTTTTTTACCTATATTCCTTTTCTAGTTAAGGTGAAACATGCCGCCTCTTTTGGTCTGGCTTTTCCAAGCATCGAGTTGAAGATTCCACTAGCCAATGAGCACTAGTTTGTACTGATTTGTCGGTTATCTTGGTACCTATATTATTTTTTGTCTAACTTCCATTTTTTTAGCCTATGCAAAAAGAGTCTAAATTTTGTAGTGAAGGAGAGGCTCCAGGTTTCTCTCAATCATTTCCAAAGAGATCAAAAGTCTCTGGCCCAACAGACACTATCGCACCTGTGTCGTGTCAAGATATTGTAGTGTCAGAGCCTTTTGCTAAGAAGAAGAGTGAGAATAGGCTTAAGCTTGAGTCATCCATTCCCTTGGCCCAGAGGACGTGGGGGGACAACAATCTTGAAGAAGAAGAGGAAGAAGTCACACAGCGTGTCAGCTTAGCCTTCTACTCATAATCCTCCATCCTTTATACCTACATCCCCTGCTGCTCATGTATTTTAATCCTCTATTGAATTTTTACTCGTTCACCTTTTTCCTAGGTTGTAATCCTTCTCTTTTGTGAAGGTTTTAGAGATAATTACGGAGGAGCCTACGACTTTGGAGGATGGAAATTCTCCTACAGGCTCTGTTCATGGTCCTGGTCTACAATCAACCATTAGCCTGTCAAGCCTGAGTGAGGCGCCTGAAGAGACTCCAGCTGAACCCTTTAAGCGCCTCATCGAATCATATGACAAGCTTTCCATTGACTCTTCTACTTCTCCTGAAGCATCTATGGTTTCTAATTTTGACGAACTCTTTCAACAACTGAAATTAGAGGTGGCTAGCATAGACCTTCTGGAGGCTGCACGTGCCAACCTTCCTATTTTGTCTGGACTGCAAGAGCTGATGTTGAAGTTGAGTCGATCGGATTCCCCTTCTTTGATCTCTACTATGGCCTTGGATCTGGAAATTCTTATAGATCAATCTATCCAAATAGTCACCTCCTAAAGGGATTCTTCCAAATGTGTCAAGGAGAAAGATGTTGCCTTGACCCGACAACAGTGTCTAGTATCTCAATCCCAACAAAATGTTTCTCACTTGGAAGCCAAGGTAGATGATAAAGAGTTGTTAGCCTCTCTTGATAAGAATATCTTATCATGGACCCAACAAACCAACTAGTTACATAAGGCTCTTGAGGAGGCAAAGCAGAAAAGGACCGTAATATATACCACCGATCTGGATTCTCTTGAGGCAAAAATAACGAAATAGGTTGGTTTAGGCGTTGAGCAGGCTAAAATAGCTCATGAGCTGTAAAAGGATGTGAACCGACTGAAAGCTCAGGACCTTTGACATGATCAGAAGCTTGCGCGTGTGAAGGCATGTTTCGAAGCCTTGTAGCGGGTCCTCGCACCTTATTTTCCTTCATTCTCATGAAATAGTACTTCGAGTTTTGGCCTTGTGTTGTTTTCCGCTTTTGGCATTTTTTCTAATCTCGCCATCTGGCCAAATCAATGATATTTAAGTACTATTTTCCCTTTGTGATCTTAATTTCCTAAAGCATAGGCCTATACCTTTTTATGTTTTTTACATATATTCGTAATGTTTGATTATCAGAGTTTAACTCTTCAATTTCGTGAGCATTATTGGAAAATCCTCGATTGACTTTGAAAGGTCCTTCCCAATTGGGTGACCGGTTTCCCAAGGTTTTGTCCTTCTTGTCGAGAGGAAGTATAGCCTTCCAGACATAATCTCCAACATAGAAGACTTTGAACTTAACCTTTTTATTATAAGTTTCGATTATCCTCTTATTTTGCCTCATCAGAGCATCAAGAGCGACTATTCTTTCTTCGTCCAAGTCGACCAACTCATTTTCATATCCCAAAATTTGTTCTCCCCTTTTCATTTTCATTTAACCTTTTGGTTTAAGATTCTTCTGCATTCAGGAACATCCATATCATCTAGTGCACTAACATCATCATAAATTCAAAGATTTGAGGCTGATTTTACTTGACAAGTACCTAGGGTTTGTTTGAGAATCAGGCCCTAGGAGGTGTGATTCTACTGTCATTGTGGAGAGCTCATCATGATGATCAAAGGTGCAAAACCCTAATCAGGGACAATTGGTTCTTGAGACCTAGAAGACTGCATCATGGTGTTCATTCATTGCCCAAACCCTAGTTTCTAGATCTTGAAGTTTGGTGAATCTTATAGTTTGTTTTGAGGGATTGTAAACCCTAGCTTGGCTCATGGCATTGATGTTTGTTACTCACTAGGTTTGAGGTTTGGTTATTGTTTGACTTGGAGTTTGACGTAGCTAAACCATAGTTTTTATTGCTATTTGATTGGTCAAATATGTGCTTGCATTCATGTTCCATTCACATTCTATTCATTTGATTACAGTGTCCATGTTGCATTAAAAAGAGATTAAAAACTTCATCATTTTTGCATAAGTTGACTTTTGGTCAACCATTTGACCAAAGTCAACACATCATTCTGGCCCCCTAAGACTTATTTCTATGCATTCTATCATGTTTCATCATCAAACTCTTATTTTCCTTGATTTGTTCATGACTTTGGGGCTTGGTCAATTTCTAGGTCTGACCAACTTTTGGAGCAAGGAACTTGGTCCATGACCAGGTCCAAAACGTTGTCAGACTTACTTTTAGACCAACATTTGGACCTACTTTTTTTTATACCTTTTTTCAAGCTTTTCTCGATTTTTAAGCCATTTCAACCCCAACTCTCATTACAATCTTCACGTTCTCATACATTCATCAACCTTTGATTCACATTTTTATCCAAACATTCTATTTCATACAAGTTTCCACACATTTTCCATTTTTTTAACCATGATTCATTAAGCCATTTTTCATCCACCTTTTTATCCAAACATTCTATTTCATACAAGTTTCCACACATTTTCCATTTTTTTAACCATGATTCATTAAGCCATTTTTCATCCATTCAAGGATCATTAAACCAATTACATTCATTCAATCCAATTGACCACTTAAAACATTTCTATACATAACATTACAACCATGTGCAAATGACTTTCCAAACATCAACCATTTTTTATTTCAATCTCACATATTCAATTTAAAATTACAATCACATACATACATCCAACCTCAATTCCAATTACATTCAATTTCTAAGCATTTCCATTCAACCACTCCAATTACACATTTCATTCCAAACTACAAAAATTACAACATTTCAGTATACTACAATAACAAGTCCTTAACTAGCTTGATCATAATCTGAAATCCATATCATTCCATCAAGCCATCCTTGCACCAAATTGAGTCCAACCATATTAACCAACAACATCCATGACCTGCACAGACAAGCATAACAACAAAATTCCAAGCAGCCAATGCATTTTACAAAAACAGATTCCATGACAGGCATACTGCATGATCCATCGAAACAAATAGCAGCCTTACATTTCATAACAATATCCATGATAAACCAAAGCATTTGAAACAAATAGTCCAAACACATTTGAAACTCACATCTACATCTCACCACTAATCTCATCATCCCAAGCAATTTCATGTGCATTTCCAATTTCATTTAAAACAGATTTTCAGTTAATATAAATTTCAGTTGAGTTTCATTTGGATTCCACATATAAAGACATCATTTGCATTTCCAATCTCATTTGCATTTCCAGTTTCTAAGTTTCGATTAACATTTCATCTCAATAACAAACAGAGTTTCATTTCACATAAAACAAGAAACATTTCACTTGCATTTAACTTGAATTTCCACTAAATTTCGCTCTAACTAACCTTCTCATTTCTAACTGAAAATTGACTTTCAGTTGAATTTGCATCTCATTTCAAAACAAAATTTGAAACTCTATATATTCATTCAGTTCTAAGAATTCCAATCCATGCATCATTCTCACAAAAATTCTCAGAGTTCACATCACCGATCTCGATCTCAACTCATTTTCTCAAACTCAAAGCGTGATCAGAGCGCGTGATTTCGAGTGGAGTAATGTTGTTTAATTAGGCTTTGTGAGACCCTTTTCCGCCGAGGACAGCCTCCGACGCGAGGGAGAGAGTAATGGAAACATGAGCTAACTGAGAGAGGGAGATACGTGTCTGAATCTTTGTCCTGAGTTTTTCATTTAAGTTCCTTTATGCATGTGCGTTAATGTGAATTATGCCATTTAATCTGTTAACTGATTCACATGCCATGTACACCTCACTGCCATGCAAGGCCACATCATTCTAGCCTTATCCACTTTGTTTCATGATAGAATGTGTTGAATTGTGTGTTGGGCCCTTGGTGTCTTGGGCTTATTTCCCTTTTTAGTATGATATATCATTATGTTACTTGCACACCATCTGCCTGCATGCTATATTGATTGGGCTTTACTATTTCGCCAATGGGCCAGAATTGTAATTTGCACCTTATTTTGGGTTTTACCCCCATTTTTTTAATAAGCTTATTTATTTTCTTTTTTGTATATTTTTCTTGATTAATTTTTCACCATTTTTGGTACCATATTTCACTATTGTTTTAATATTTTTTACCATGAAATAATGTGATATAATTTGGCATTAGGTGTTAATTCCACTTAGGATTTTTTTTGAATTTTAATTCATATTTAATGGGACATTTTATCATTTGCATGATTATCCATGTTGATTTCCATTTGTTAATGTGATCCATAATCCATTATTAGCTTGATTTTTTGTCATTATAATTAATATTAGATAATTAGGCTAATTGGTGTCTAATTAGATCTTTAGACAATTAGGTTTGATTCACTAAGTGTACATTATGTGCAAATTGACTTTAGTACCTGTAAGACCCCAATTTTGACCCTAAGATTCCTCATGTTATCTCATCATTTGCACAGGCTTTGGGATCACACATTGGCATCCTCCTTACCCCTTATTCATTGGGTTCGAATTGAGAGAGATCACCAAGCATATTTGATTGTATCATACTTTATTTTTCTTTGTTTACTAACCAAATATACAAAAATATGTCCATGTATAGCTTTGTTTATTTTGTAGGTTGTGTGTGCATCCACCAATGCCTTATCAAGCTCACAACTAGGGTTTAAGACCCTTAGGGCAAGAGATCAATCAAGGAAATATTCACATTGGTTATAAACATCATATATGGATCCTCATGATCTTTATTTATCATTTTGATTAATAATTCATCAAGAGTTTGAAGTTTGTTTGCCTAGGAAGCCCTAACTCTTCTGGGTATCTTGTATGACTTCCTTAGCAAGTTTCTTCAACCTTTGGTCAAATATATCAAGGGATACTTCATTATACATCATCTTATGCATATATGATCCACCATGAATCCCAAAGATCAAGATAACTTTAAGTTTGCAAGTTGGTTCAAAGAGGTTGACTAGAGAAAGTCAACTGGTCAAAACTAGGGTTCCCTAGACCCTATCTTCAATAATTTTTGTCATATGAAAATTATTCCAATAGAAACGTTACTCTTTATGACACTCGAAACAATTCTCATGTTGACATCAAGAGCTACTTTATCTTGGAAAGTCATTTTTATGGTAAAACATTATAGGTCATTATGTATGTACCCTAGTTAGAAAGTCAACTTCCAAGGACCATAACTTGCTCAATTTTTATGATATGAAGGCCAACCAAGTTTCATGATCAAATTAAATATGTCCTCTCCAACTTTGATACTTTGAAAATTGTTAAATTCTACTTTCAAGGGCATGTTCCAAGAGGAAACATTATATGTCATTTTGGGCCATTACCATTGAACAAGCAATTTTCCTCAACTTTTAAAATGCATAACTCCCTCATGCCAAATCTAAATAAGATCAAATTTATGACTAAGTTTGAGAGGGATGAAAGATATACAACTTTAGTGAAGAAACCATTTCCATTTGAGCTCATAGCAAAATTTATTCAAGGTGGAAGAAGTGGTCATTTGACTTGGTACTTAGAAAATTTTCAATTATGTTTGATTTCTCAAACTTCCACCTCAAAATTCATAATGATCCAAGCTTCAAATGGAAAATTGTTCAACATTAAAGTTGTTACCCTTGATGTCACCTTTCCAAAAAGTCCAGGATCACTTAATTTGGATAAGATTTGAGGGACATACGAATGGTTCCTTTCATAGGTTTGTTTTGGCATGTTTTGATGTCAAATAACCATTTCTTATTGCATGCTTACATGTTAATGTTTCAGTACTCATTATGCACGAATTGGAACAAGATCACATCATCAATTAGGCACAAATCAATGGCCATGCATCCATGCACCAAACTTGCTAATTTTGGCAAAATTTCAAATGGTGTAGAAAGCATTTCCCTTGCCTATTTAAACAAGTCCATTGCCTCAGAATGACATACAGACATTGCTCAAGCTTTGCCAAGTGAAATTCTAGTATACAGCAAGACAGTTAGAAAAATTAAAGCCCAGTACTCATATGCACACAGTACCAGATGTCACTACATCTGCTACTCTACCACCATGGACAGAAGAACATCCAGTTTTGTCCATCTAGAACAACGACACAGTAGAGATCAAACATGGCACTTATGTTTATTAATCTTGCCCAGTTATCAGCATGATGTCTCAACATTGATTTGAACATCATCTGTTCCAACATTACAGAAGGATGAACTGTAACAGACCAACCAGTCTATCAGTAACAGCAGTCAATAATGAATGTCATAACATTCTGTTTTGCAATCAGACTGCAGGCTATGTGTCAAGTTTGTTATTCTCTTCATAAACAGAGTAGAAACAGACTGAGGTATAACAAACAAAATATAGTGTGCAGAAGGTAAAAACACCAGTAATTGTTAACCCAGTTCGGTACAACGTTACCTACTCTGGGGGCATACCAAGCCAGGAAGAAGATCCACTATTAGTAGTATTAATTCAGAGTTAAACTCCCCCGTTTACAACTCCTCACTTAATTCCTACCCAATGCAATCTATACCTAGGCACTCCTAGATAGAAACCTCCTGTTTCCATTCCTATCATTACAAGTACCATGTAATGTTTAAACAACTTGAACTTGCTTCACAGCTTCGTTCAAGAACATAACCACTCTTGCCTACAGGCTTTGAGTTACAAATAATCTCATGCTTCCAAGCACTGAGAGACACTTGGTAACCTTCCCACAGGTTGGGAGGTTTAACTCACACATACACCTAATTTTTACATTGTTTGAGGCTTACAAAACCTAGGTTACAATCTACTATTTATAACCTAATCACCCAACTGGATTTGGGCCTTCAGAAATCGCAGCAAATCTTTCCTTTGCTGTTACAGAGCTGGTAGAATTCTTCTGCTACAATCAAGGTATTCAATCTTTTATTTCCTAAAAGATCTCCATATTTGGAAACTGCATATTCACCAAATTTTCGGATTGAATCTTCAAGATCTTCACATAGGAGATAGGATATTCACCAGATCTCCTAATTTATCACAAACCAAACCAGAATTAACTAATTCAGTTTGGTACACATGTGAGATGTCACAGTCCCGATGTCGTGACATCTTACATGACATGTTGGTCCAGATGTTGAATTTCTTCAACCCAACATATTAAAACAACAGAGGTGATTACATTATTTGTTTTACAAAATTAATGCCAATCCTAAGGTACTAACAATCTCCCCCTTTGGCAAATTTTAGCTAAAACAAATAATCCCAATATGGGTCTGCACTCCCTCTTTGTCTTTGACAGCCCTAATGCCACCACCACTGTTGGTGTACATGAGGAAGAAGTTGAACAAGACACAGTTGCATCACAACCCTTCCCCTCAACAGGAGGGCTTCGTGAAGAATATGTAATACTGAGTACATATATAATGTAACTCAGATCACAAGACACAACTGTCTTCTTAACTCAGATCACAAGACACAACTGATATACCCAGTTAGTGTCTTTTGTGTCTGAATCCATCTTCTCCTTGCTACCAGATGTTGCTTGCTTCTGGTGCATCCTCAGGACAATGTTTCTCTCCCCCTTTTTAGCTAAACATTTGTATATGACACCTTCACAAAACCAAATCCAGGAGTAGAATGCCCAGATCTTAACAAACCCCATGGTTTAGAGGGAATGAAATGTGGCTCTTGTGAGAAGAGGAGTGCTGAAACATCCTTTAAATAGGCCAGACCATGCTTAGGAATTAACGGTAGGAGTAAATGCTTGGTCAAGATTCATAAATATTTGCTGAGAATCAGTCAGAGAATCACCACCAATATCTCAGACAATCTTTGAATACCTTTTACAGCTCTTGACTGTTTCCAGAAACAACAGTTCCAAGATAATTCCATAAATGCTGTCAGGCACGTTACAAGCTATGTCTTAACATTTGATACTGCTTTTGTCTGCATTCTCCATATATTCTCCCTGTCACCATTCCCTAAGACCACTTCTCACCTCCAATGATAGCTTGACATCTGGCACCACACATCCACCTTTCCTTATATAACTTCCAGCAGGAACATAGGATATCTTATGTTAAGACATCACATAAGACATCTTGTGAACACTCTGTCCTTTTTGTTCACAAGGCAGACTAGCAGCACTTAAACCACACACCAGTAGTTTAATCACCAGCAGAAGCAGAAAACAATTACTAGCTATGGCTACTAGTAATACACACATGCACAAGGGTACTTCTCCTCCCCCTAAATCTGTGCAACAATCAGAATTACTAGTTATGGATGCAAATAGTAAGACACACAAATGCACAATGCACTAGGGTATTTCTTCTCCCCCTAAATTTGTGCATTCATAAAAAAATAGCTACTGAAAACTCTAGCACCTGTACCAGCCAGACTGTCATACTGACATCTGCTTCCATATTTCCTTATGACTGTAAGTTTCAGAAGGAAATAACAGTTTTGTCCAAGGCAATGTCATGACATCCGGTCAGACATTCTTCTGCTCACTCAGCCTTGACACACACCATATCATCCCACTAACTAACAAGGTGCCATACCTTGTTATCTGAGAACACATAGACCACAAGCTTGATGATTACTTGCAGTGCAAAGACAGAACTCCCCCTGTCATGAACAACCAACTCTCCTCTTGAAACTTGGAGATGAACATATCCAACACCCCAAGGTTGGTCCTTTACAAACTTCCTGATTCAAGGAGAACCCAGACCACTTGATGAATGGAAAACATAAGACGCATCTTCATGTCTTCAAGAGCACGCCCTCTGTTCAACCTTCTTAGATGAACACATCCACACTCTGTGACAATCTCTCTTCTAACCAGAACAGAAAACAACATAACACCATCTGATATTCTTCAGATATCACTGAATCACAAGCTTGATCCACAAGAAACCAGACACAAACCCTAGCTCTCTCTCTAAATTTCGCTCAGTCTTGGTTGTGCTTTCAAACAGGTTTTCTAAGTCCCTTTTTATAGAGGCATTGGACATCTTGAAAACCCTCAATATATTTTCCAATCAAATCTTTTCATATCAGCTGTAAAGATCTCCTTGGAAAATAAACAAATCTGGTTGATATCCCTGATAGAATGCGTCAGCTAGCCATATCTTCAATCAACCAATGATTGCCACCAATTGTGCAATCACAAAACACCAGACATTCACACTGAATGTTCTGTGTACAGGATGTCATGACATCGGGTCTGACATCTGGAAAAATCCTGCATAATCCAGTTTCCTTTTATAGCAGGTACAACCATATCAGTTACCATGACAATGAGTATGTCAACTGAAACAATCCTGCAGCATATGTCTTCCAATTTAGCTCCAGCAGGTACATCCAATATCAGAAGCCTTAGCATTGTAAGTGGAATTCTGAAACAATCCTGCTTGCATATGTTCTTCAACTCCAGCAGCAAGCTCCAAGAGATGACTAGAAAACACTTCCTTTTATCTTTAACTTACTACTTTTCTGCTCAAAAGTAACTTGTCTCAGACTATCTTCAAGAATAATTAGTTGCCATATGTAGATTATCTTGAATCTTCGAACTCACTTCAGAGATAGACCAATTGCCACTGGTTGATTACCTCCTTCATGAATCCTCATATGAAAAAGTCAAATGCCATTCTTTTGACCTCTCCACGTTTATCAGACTTCTCCCAAAGATATTCTTACCTTCCAAGTGAGACTTGAACTTCAAGCTTTTTGAAGTATCCAATCTACAACCCTGTAGGCCTTTCTATCTCAAGTTGATGTGCCACTTCACCAACTAAGATTCTGAAGTTGAACCAAATGTCATAACATTGTGTTTTGACATCTAGCTGTTGAATTTAGCTCCTTCTTCTTCCACTTGAAAGAACTTCCTCCCTTCACAGAACAAGAGTTCAATGTTCTCATAGACTTGATTGTGGAACCAAGTTTGAGTAAACATCCTCCATCCTGCAGGTTTGCAGTTAAGTCATCCAAGCTCACACCTTGATGAATCCCTGCTTCTTCTCCAAAGACATCAGACACTCTGATGCATGAGTCTTCAGAAGGACCAGTTAGAAACTATCCCTTCAGCTATACCAAGGATTCCACTTCCTAAAGCAAAGTTGTTTCCATGATGTCAAGACTGCTGCCACTTGTTCTTGACTCCATAGTGTGCATTAGCTAATGCACTTCCTTACTTAGATCAGAAGTAAACTGATCCAAGTAACCACCATCAGGACTATGATGTTTTCTTCTTCTTGTACACACCAAGGCTGAACATGTTTCTTGCCAGGAAACCTTTTCAGAGATCACATGCTTTTGCTTCCACCAAAATGATAGATCATAAACCAATGTACTATCCTTCATGTGATTTTGCACAGGATCTTGAAGATGAGATGTTCCAACATCTTTCAAAACATCATTTATCTTGAGCTCCAAGGATAATCAATTAAATACTTGTACTTGGCACAAGTAGACATTGATCTTAAATACTTTCCCAATATTCCTTTCAGATACTTCCACCATAAGACTACTTTTGAAAATACTCTTCTAGTGTCAACATCTTCTGCTTGCAAGCCCCTCAACAGTTTTGAAGATCTTCCCAGATTAAATTCACCCTTAGAAATGAGAGAGATGAATTCTTCCTTGCAAATGTGTCACACAACCTCCAGAACCCATGTGACACAGGTCAACAGCCAACCAGACCCTAGGCTGGCCGAACGTGAGGAGGTTAACCAAAACTCCCCCTCAAATTAACAATCATGGAAACTCCACACCAATATCCATGCATTGTACAGACATGTCTCAACATGACATACACCATCCCTACCAGTGGCAACTAACTCTATGAGTTATACCTATACATACTCCAATCACACCAATCAGACTCCAGCTGACCATCAGTACTAGTGAAAGAAAACAACACCAGTCAATAGTAGATATGCATTGCCAGAGCATACTACCTCAACCAACCTCTGAATCTTCATATTCTCACTCCTTGAAAGAACTGCCACTTCTGAGCGTGGTGTTTGAATAACAAGATTCATGGTCCCAATCCTCTTAAATGAAATAACAATCAGGTTACCCCATTAATGACTTCTAACATCCAGGGAACTTGTCTTCCAACACAACATAGTATTTCAGGGAACAACTATCCAATCCTGATCAATCTATAGGAATAAGACAGACAGCAGGAAATTGCATTGTGTCACATCTCAACCAGCTCCACTTCTAGAGATCAGACGTCTAAAAGTGACCTTCTTGAGCACACAAACAGTTGACCCTACCCTTGTCAACTTAGCACCCACAGATGTCTCCTCTTCCAGGTCAGGAGTAGGTTCCAAATAAGGTATCCCTTTGTTTGACACCTAAACACATCTGCTCTTCAACCAGTAGCTGCATACTTGTTGAACAACATGTTCTAACATCGCATAGAACATTAGTTCCACCTCCTTGGAACAAACCCACCTTGAAAATCTTCAAGGTCTTCATATACACTACCCAAGAGAGTAAAAGAATCAGTGATCAGGTGATTCTTACCATCCTTAAGTGAGAACGTCATGATGAGTGGACTTGAGGAGACTCAAGTATCTTTGACATCTTCAGTAGATTATGATGAAATCTTGAATACAGCAGCCTTTCATCCATATGAGGGGAACCTTCACCAGAGTTTGAGTTTAGCCAGGTATTATGCAGCGGAAATCATAATACAACTCAATCTATGACCACACACTTCACTAGATCAGCCTCCAAGAACATACCAAGTTTGAGTATGTTTTAATACTAGCACAGTTGTTCCACACAAAGGCCAATTGCCAACCTCCAGAGACAGGCACACACAATTCCTGTCATGAATAGTCCATCCACCTACTTCAAGGGACCATTCAGGGAAATCACAGAACCTTCCACAGGTTCCAACATCAATACTGGCATAACTCCTTGCAAGATACCAGAAAGTATCACCCATGGATCTCATCCAGAAACAGAACAGGATGCCTGCTCTGATACCAATTGAAATTCTAGTATAGTCAGAGTTCAGATGTTCTACACGAAGTCATGACATCTGATCCAACATTGTTACTTATACAGCAAGACAGTTAGAAAAATTAAAGCCCAGTACTCATATGCACACAGTCCCAGATGTCACTACATCTGCTACTCTACCACCATGGACAGAAGAACATCCAGTTTTGTCCATCTAGAACAACGACACAGTAGAGATCAAACATGGCACTTATGTTTATTAATCCTGCCCAGTTATCAGCATGATGTCTCAACATTGATTTGAACATCATTTGTTCCAACATTACAGAAGGATGAACTGTAACAGACCAACCAGTCTATCAGTAACAGCAGTCAATAATGAATGTCATAACATTCTGTTTTGCAATCAGACTGCAGGCTATGTGTCAAGTCTGTTATTCTCTTCATAAACAGACTAGAAACAGACTGAGGTATAACAAACAAAATATAGTGTGCAGAAGGTAAAAACACCAGTAATTGTTAACCCAGTTTGGTACAACGTTACCTACTCTGGGGGCATACCAAGCCAGGAAGAAGATCCAATATTAGTAGTATTAATTCAGAGTTAAACTCCCCCGTTTACAACTCCTCACTTAATCCCTACCCAATGCAATCTATACCTAGGCACTCCTAGATAGAAACCTCCAGTTTCCATTCCTATCATTACAAGTACCATGTAATGTTTAAACAACTTAAACTTGCTTCACAACTTCGTTCAAGAACATAACCACTCTTGCCTACAGGCTTTGAGTTACAAATAGTCTCATGCTTTCAAGCACTGAGAGACACTTGGTAACCTTCCCACAGGTTGGGAGGTTTACCTCACACATACCCCTAATTTTTACATTGTTTGAGGCTTACAAAACCTAGGTTACAATCTACTATTTATAACCTAATCACCCAACTGGATTTGGGCCTTCAGAAATCGCAGCAAATCTTTCCTTTGCTGTTACAGAACTGGCAGAATTCTTCTGCTACAATCAAGGTCTTCAATCTTTTATTTCCTAAAAGATCTCCATATTTGGAAATTGCATATTCACCAAATATTCACCAAATCTTCTGATTGAATCTTCAAGATCTTCACATAGGAGATAGGATATTCACCAGATCTCCTAATTAATCACAATCCAAACCAGAATTAACTGATTCAGTTTGATACACATGTGAGATGTCACAGTCCCGATGTCGTGACATCTTACATGACATGTTGGTCCAGATATTGAATTTCTTCAACCCAACATATTAAAACAACAGAGGTGATTACATTATTTATTTTACAAAATTAATGCCAATCCTAAGGTACTAACACCAAGAGATCCTAGAACCCTACACCATAGAATACCTTGAGGATTTCTTTGAAATCGAGTTTGAAACTTCACCTTCTGTTTTGAGGTTCAAACTCCAAGGATTCATTGCCTTTTTCGTCTAAATTGGTTCCTGCATGCAAGAGGAGGAAGAACCAAGCAAATTCAGATCAAGATCAAGCCAGATTCAAGCTACCCGAAGGTGATTTTTCAGAAACTTTGAGCTTTCAATTATCTCTCATTTCTTCACCATTCTCTTTGATTTTTGGTTGGTTAAAGTCCTACCAATGTATGCAACAAGATTGAGTTGCTTTGAGGTTAAATCGAAGCAACTCGGACCATGAACCTCAAATTTCAAATCCATGTATCTTTCAATATAGTTGGAATTGGACGAAATGGAAGTCAGGTTCGAGCTCCTGAGTATTTTTCCTTTAAAACCATGTCCTTACTTTTCATTTTTGTGGTGGTTTATGGTGGATCAGTCCGGTGAGGTCCACCGGATAAGATGATCGGAGCCCTAGCTCCGGTGGTGCGTTGGCACCTTCCAAACCATCTGATCTCTTTAAAATGTTTTAATCTTGGACCTTGGTTCTGATTACCATTGGTGTGGCACGTTAACTCAGGTCTTTGGTGGAACGCGCGCACTTAGCCATAAGATTTGTCACCTCAATTAATGAGGGAGACCTGATGGCCCTTGTTTTTTTGTATTTTCTAAATTTTCATTTAATAGCCTTATTTTGTTTAATTCATAGTAAATCCATTTTTAATCCAAAAAGTATGGGACTTTCACTAAAAATCTTTAAATATTTTTCTCTTCCATATTCTAAATTAAAAATATTTTTTGGATTAATTTTGGTAGTTTTCATGAATTAAATGTTTTTGTGCATATTTTCAATTATTTTAAAATACTTCTGACTTTCAAAAAATTGTGAAATTTTTTGCCTAAGGTCCTTTGACCTTGTTTGACATAGGATAAATCTCTTGGCCATTTATTTGGTGTTTTGAAGGAATTTGAGGTTTTATCCAAATTAAAATGCATTTTAATTCATTTTTAATGTAATTTTTAATTGATTAAATGTTTAAAAATTATGTTGAGCCATTTTTATGGTCTTGTGATGTTTGACTTTCTGTTTGGGCCTTGGTCATGGTTGATTTGACTTTTATTTGATCAAAACCATTGAATTTAGGGGATTGATGAAATGTATATTTCATTTCCCAAAATGAATGAATGGTATTTATCATATGAAATTCCTCTCATGATCAGTTTGTGTTTCTATTTCCCATTCCCTCTTAATATTCATCCCTATTCTTCCGCATTCCCTCATTTGACCAATGGAATCTCTAATATCTAAATACTAATTGATTCATCAATGACCTTGTGTCAAATGAATAAGGTTGACTGAGATAGGTCCCTCCCATTTTCTTTTAGTGTGTGGTATGTTTTAGGAGTTTGGATCCTTGTACTAAATCTCTAACATGCATTAACACCTATATTTTTATTTCCCGGCCTCAGATAGTTGTGACTTCTACATAAGTCCAATTACGATTGCTTAACATAGAGCTAAATTTGACCCTCAAAGCATATCATTCTAGTAAGTGAGATTGTAAGTCTCCCATTCTTCATGGAATTGTGTGGAAACTTGACCTTTTTTCCTTTTATGAGAGCTAGTGGCATACTTGTGGAATTATCCAAGTTGGAGCCATTCTCATGGAAGATGTCTTGGTTCAAGGATTCATACTTGTGAATGAATGGTTGAGTGTTCTCCAAAGAATGACTTAATCAATTAAAATGCAACACTAACATTTGAATAACCATTGACTAACTCTTATTCATTATGCTTTTACTTTCAAGTCATTTACTTTATGCAATTTAAATTTCAGTCATTTATTATTCATCGCCATTTACATTTCATGCAACTTGTTTATGTTCCAAGTCATTTTCACTTTGCTCACTTGAACCATATCTTGTGATTGTATATATTTTTTTATGTGTTTTGGTTTTGTTAGTGGTCTTAGGACCCTAAAACACTTAATAACTACAAAAACCCAAAAAAACATTTGGTGGAATGTTGGGACTTGATCTGAACTTTTGGACTTAGAACTAAGCAACACTCCCTGTGCCAAAGGACTTGGCTACTGCCAACATCTGAGACTGAGCTATCTTTGATAATGCCAACATCTGGGATGCCTTGGATTCATTTGTTTCTCTGTCTCTGTGCTTAATTATTATTTTGTTATTATCTATGTCTAATGTCTTGTTCTGAGTTAATCAAGGAATATTTTATCTAATACGTTGGAGGACACTGAAGACTGCTAGCTAATGGAATGCTTGCTTGGATATGACTATCTTTATTTGATGCCTTGATCTTCATGATATCTGGACATTGCTTATTGCTTGATCAAAGTCCAAAGGAAAATGGGTTTCTATATGACATCCTTTTCTGTTGGATTGCATCCCATTGGTCAGATCTTTTCAACTCTTAACTTTTAAATTTTTTCTTAGGGTAATCTCTTCATTTCCTCTCATTTCTTTAATTTCAAAATCTCCCCCTCTTTTTAAAAACTTTCTTTGCTTGTGATTTCAGACTTAGACATGTTTTAATGATTAGAAACTTTGGCCTTATGCCATTGAATTTTTAAACTTTTTCTTAAATCAAATTTATAAATAAACTTAACCATATTGACTTAAATTTTAAAATACAAAAAGAACTAACAACCTCATTCAAATCTTTGGCTTTTTATGCCCTTTTACTTAAACATTTTGTTAAAATCAATTCATCAATTTATTTGAAATTTTTACCACGAACTACGAGGTTTTGATCCCGCATTTTTATGTTGGTACATAGGCACAAGACCGAAGGTCTTGTCAAACACAAAAATATAATCAATGAATTCTTTTCTCATCCCCACACTCTATATTTTATCAAACATCATTTATACCCAAAAACATATGCACACAAAAAAATGGCTCCCTAGGAGTACCTAGGACACTTTGGGTGCTAACACCTTCCCTCTGTGTAACCAACCCCCTTACCTGAAATGTCTGACATTTTATTAGTTCTGATTTGAAAACTTCTTATCTTTGGGTTTTGTTCGTACTTTTGCCTTTTTCCTTTGGAAACAATAAAAGTGCGGTGGCGACTCTGGTTTTATTGACGTCAAGTTTATCCATAGCTTGATGGTCACGAATTTACCGCTACAAAAATTAAGTGGCGACTCTGCTGGGGAGTAGTCCTCAGTGGGTTTAGCCTGCTTTTTTATGTGTATATATTTGTATATTTGATGTTTGTATATATATTGTTTGTATGATATAATTTGTCTGTTGTGCTTGGTGATCTCTGAGTGGTGAGATAAGTTCTAACCCGAACTTGAGTGCAATTAAGATAAGACGATGGTATAGTCATGTTCAACTTGTGTGGAGTAGTCCTTAACAAGTTGGCTTAAGATCCATATACTCAGTGGAGACCTCTTTAGAGTTACTGATGTCACACAAGTTATTTGTGGATAAGCATTACTTTCTCTGATTTGGGGTCCGAGAAGCTGAGGACCGTAGAACATTTAACCCAACTTGGCCTATTTGGGACGTAGTGCGGAGATTGTTCAAGTGTAGACTTGATAACAGTTGTTACGCGATACTACACTCAGACGAGTTTCTCTTGAGAATATTATGGGTTGATGAGGCAGTCATCCTAACCTATAATATCTTATAGATGGGATCAAGACTCTGGGAACTTTTGTAGAACAGGACCTACAGGTTTTACCCTTAGTACACTTTGGGATGGTTCTTAACCTAACTCCATGTTCGCGACTCACAATAAACCCTTTGATTCTTGGTTGATTCGATCAAGTCTTGGCAATATCAATGGAACATGGGTGCTGATAAGGTGAAAACCATAATCTACCAAAATGGATGATTGATCTTGATGAAGACTTTATCCATCCCTTGACCTTTGTTTGTGTTTGCCTTGTGTGTGACCCCTTGTGTGTGATTGTTGTATTCATGCATACATGCGCATCATGACATTCATAACAAAAAATAAGTTTCAAGGAAACTAAGGTCTTATTTGCAAATATTTTTAGACCATGGATTATGGACGAAGGAACACTAAGAAGTATAGTTTCAAATGCCCTGATTTGAAAGAGCTAAGGAAGTTGTCATCCTTTGTATTAGATCCTTTTGACTTCAAGCAACATCATGGAAAGCTCTTGTCTGTATTATCTACTGATGTAGTTGAAGGATTTTTGAGTGTTTTGGTTTAGTTCTACGACCCTCTCTACCGGTGCTTCACTTTTCCCAACTATTAGCTCATGCCCATGTTGGAGGAGTATGCCCATCTCTTGGGTATACCCGTATCTGACAAGGTGTCTTTCAATGGATTGGAGGAGGTCCTGAGATCCCATGTCAGAGCTGAAGCTCTTCATCTGAAGTCTTGGGTTGACTTTTGAGTTTCTCATTGGTAGGGCTACTGTTTTTGCTCGAGCTGGTAGTATGGATGCTTTTGAAGCTATCTTGGTATTGCTCATTTATGTTTTAGCCTTGTTCCCTAATATTGACGGTTTTGTTGATGTTAACGCCATTAGAATTTTCTTGATTGGGAATCATGTTCCAACTCTGTTGGGTGACATTTATTTCTCTTTGCATTTAAGGAATTCTAAAGGTGGTGGGACTATTGTTTATGTGTTCCTCTCCTGTATAAGTGGTTTATTTCGCACTTGCCTCAGACACCTGCTTTCATAGAGAACCAACAATGTCTATGATGGTCCCAAAGACTTATGTCTCTCACTAATGATGATATTGTTTGGTATGATTCTGCATTGAGTAGTTTGGATATCATTGATAGTTGTGGTGAGTTCTCTAATGTGCCTCTTATTGGTACACAAGAAGGAATCAACTACAATCCAGCATTGGCCCGTCGTCAACTTGGGTTCCCCTTGAGAGGTAAGCCTAATAACGTTCAGTTAGAGGGTCTATTCTATTAGGAGGGTAAAGATCCCCAAGTTTTGAAGAGTAGGATGGTGTGTGCTTGGCGCAATGTGCATAGGAAGGGAAGATCTGAGCTTGGTCCATGCAACTGTGTAGCTTTGGAAGCTTACATTATTTGGGTGAAGAAAAGAGCTTTGGAGTTGAAGATGTTGTACACTTGTGAAAGACCTATGTATTTGGTTATGGCTGAGCCATCAACTCTCCCTAACCAATATGTAGAGGAGTTGGAAGACGCACTTGTCAAGATGAAGCAAGAGAGAGAATGTGGGAAGATCGGTTCCATGCTTTGAGCCGAAAGCATGAAGAGTTGCAGCTTGAGTCAAAAGACAAAGATGCACTTATTGAGATTCTTGAAGACCGTGCAGTGAAGAGACAGAGATAATCAGAGGGTTTAGTTGCCTTTAGTATGCCTCAGCCTTCCGGTGCTTGGAAGAAGATAGTTGATCCGTTTGTCCTCGAGAAGGCTCAGATGAAAACATCCTTTGATTCCGAGATTCGATGCATCTGAAGGAAGTATGATCCTATAGCCAGATCGTCTGATGTAGTTGCTAGGGATCCTTAGGATGATATTTTCCTTTTCTCTTGTATTTGTACTTTGGTTTATGAAATTCTTCCGCCAGGTGTCTTATCAGTTTTCCTTCTATGTATCAGCCAAGCTGACTCATCACTACAACACTAGAGCTAATCAACTACAAAGAATGGAGCATCTAGAGCAAGAGAATAGAGAGTTGAAGGATGAGATTGTCAGACTTACGAAGCTCATGGAATCCGTGATTGCTGCTCAGAACCAGCCGTCACAATCTCCTACAACTCCTCCTCCTTACAAGACTCATTACACCAAATAAGGGAAAAGAGGGCGCTTATTTTGGCCTATAACAGCGCTTTTAAACGCCCTCTAAAGTGGCGCTGGCATAGGTAAAGACAACGCTTTGTTTTCCTGGAGAAAGCGTTGTCTAAAGTGGCCCTTTAAGGGCCACATTATAGTGCGCTTTCAGAAAAAAGCGCCCTCTGGAGTGGTCCATAAAGGGACACCTTAGAGGGCGCTTTCTGGAAAAAGCGCCCTCTAAAGTTGTCAATGTAAAGTGTTTAGAGGGCGCTTTCTGGACAAAGCGCCCTCTAAAGTTGTCAATGTAAAGTGTTTAGAGGGTGCTTCCTACAGAAAGCGCCCTCTAAAGTGTTAGTTATTTTAAAAAAATGTGTTTGAAAAACAGTGGATATTTAATTGGTAACCTGTTCGCATGCTGCAAAAGTGTAAAATTCATATTGATTTCATCCTTTAATCCAATGTTATACACCATTAATCCATTGATATATACAACATGAATCCATTTATATACAACATTAATCCTCCATATATACAACATTAATATATGATTCTTTGATCAACAATATACAACAACATATTCATGATTTAGTAAAAGTACAACAACAATATACAACATATATACAACAACAGCATACAACAACAACATTCCATACATATATGTACAACAATATACAACCTAGCTATATGATTCTTTGATCAACAATGAATTGACACAATTCATCCTTCATTTCATCCAAATGAGCTCTTGAGTAAGATTTGTATTCCTCAAAGTACTACAATTAAGAGAATAAAACATATTCATGATTTAGTAACAAATTAGATGAAATATCCGATAATATTAAAATAAACCCTAAGTTATTATTCCATACCATTTTTGGGATGTCTATACGATTCAACGCAATGATATCTCTCATAAATCTCAATACAAAAAATCCGCAATCGACCGAATTGTTTTGCTGAGGACACTACACAGAAAAACAAACAATATATATATAGTTAATTTCTTACAAACACTATTATAAGCAAAAAAACAAACACTATTATAAGCAAAAATAAGATACTTAATATATACCTGAACTCTGACCCAGGTAATGTCCTTCCTATTACGGTAATTCTTTTTCGATCTAAATTTTAGTATTGCCCTAACAAAATAAAAACGTATATTGAGATCAATCTGACAGACATAATTAAATATACAAATACACACGAATATTTAGGGGAATTTCACTTACGCGTCAACCGTCTTCTTCATACTCGGATATTTACTCCAATCACCCGATAACGAATCGAGATAATACACCATTAGTCTCGAAAGATCCATAGCAACCAACACCCAGTGACCACTGTAAAATAAAACAAAAATTTAGATGCATGAAAGTTTTCTACGTAAAAGATATACATAGATTAGAATGAAATTATTAGAAAGAAAATCTAACCCGTTGCCAGAATTAAACGATAAAAAATACAAACTGGGTGTAGTGTTATCGCCGGCCGTCATGAATCTATCGACTAGTTCATTCTTTACGGATGTTGGATTTTTCGTTATAAACGTTGTGTTGATACGGGAAGCAACAATAAAATTGAATCGGTTACACAATTCAGTTCCCCACATCAATGTTACATACATATACCTTAAATAGAAACATAATAAACATTAGACTACTCATTGAAATGTGTAAATAAATTTTTCAACTAAGTAAATAATAGATTGATCGGAGTACCATATGTATGTATGAATGACAGTGATGCCCAATTCTTCGTGTTCAAAAAGTTGTTGCATGTCCTCCTTTGCAATTATTTCGGAATGAGCAATTCCGAAAACACCTTCATCAAAATCTACAATACGGATGGCGCCGTGCATAATATCGGACTCTTCCACCATTTTCTCAAGACGCATCATAATTTGAGATTTTGTCCCGGACGCCGTTGGAATATCGTTACCAGCTTTTTTCAATTTTCGACCGGGAACCTAAAAATTCATATAAATTAAATCATGACTTTTTGTGATGCAACAGAATCTTTGCGTATATAATTCAATGGGTATATATATTTGTACCTCTTTTTGAGATGCAACCGACTCAATGCGTCTTGAAATCCCTTTACCAGCTTTATGTGTGGGTCTTGTAGGAGTCTAACATTACCATGTAATAAGGATTGATTAAATATCATAATTGTAGCTGAATTGAAATGTGAATACTAAATATTCATAATCATTTAGAATATATATACCTCGGCATCTGGGAAAATTAGGTCTGACGGCCATCCAACAAAGGATCCGACTGCATCTCGCATCAACGTTGTCTCTGAAACAACGTCAGGTAGTGGTAGAAGCGCGTCGGTATCTAATACAAGGTCAACCGAAACTTTCATATATCCCATCGGGAGGGGATTATGGTGAAGTAATTCACCCGAAGTGTTGTGCACTTTTCCCTTGCCAACTATGCGATAAGTTGGTGACGATAGATACAGCTGACAAGGTGTAATGCCCTAAACCAATAATAAATGTTATTGTTAACGTGTATATGTGTCAAGTAAAAAAGTGCTATTTTAATTTCATAATAACATATATAATTACCTCGGGAAATTTCGGTTGACAATTGATACTAGCTCGGTCACTAGTATCTTTTGCCTCGAAACCGCACTTTTCCTCTCTATACCTTGCATTCTCCTTTTGCAGTTCGAGTACTTGTGCCCTTAACTCCGCCAAGGTCTCCATCACCTCTTTGTTGGTAGGATTTTTTGTTTTTGGTTTTTTATAAAATGACGACGGAGTCACACCAAAACCCTTACCCCTCACACGACCGGAATACTCAGGAACATTTAGTACTCGACTAAGTACGCTCCTGCAATCCTGGACCTCGGTTGAAGGTAAGGTTTGGGATAAAGTCTCCTGAAATATTATTAGAGGAGATTAAAAATGAATTATATGTCTAACAAAATTTTCGATATAATTAAAGAAATAATGTTACATATACTTACACATTCGTCATAAACATTTTGAACCGCTTCAACGACAGCCCCATCCTTCCCAACCCGAGCAGCCTTCCACAATACGTGCTCCGGAAGAGATGTTGCGTCACTTTTCTCCTCGGCTAGCTACAAATTGAATTAGATTATAAGATCATCAATTATAGCATATTGTGACAATGTATAAGCTCATAGCATTTGAATATACTCACAATTCTTTGTTGTAACCGTGCATATCCCGTACGCCCTTTTTTGTACGGATACACGGGTTTTGATGCCCTTTTCCGATTTTTGTCGCTTACTTCCTGGATAAAAAATTTTAAGGCATATTAGAACCAAGTAACTTAACAATTGTATAATACCATAATTAATAGACATTACATGGAATTTTTTGTTTCTTCGTTTGGCGACAAAGTTATCCCATTCTTCGGCTGAAATAATCTCCGCATACTTCATTGGCCGTTCTGCTTCAACAAAGTTTCCTTCCTCATCCTTGAGAAATTTGTTGGACAAAAAGGATCGAAATCCTCGGAGTCTTTTTCCGGCCAATTGAATACAATATTTTTGCCGGCTTTCATCGATGTGAAAGGATCTCTAAAAAACATACAAATGGAGTGTGTTATTATAAGTAATATTATACCAATATATGGTCAACAAATAGTCAACAAAAAAAACATATAATAATATATGGTAAGTACCTGTATCTCGGACCATATTTTTTATTTGCCAACCTTCAATTCCGGACTTCTCCAATTATCACATGTAATCGGAATATGTTGTCGAACAAGGGAACCAATGTAACTTGCCAACATTGAACCGTTAGGCTCAATTAGTTGGTCTTCAGCACTCCAATGTACTTCGAATTTTTCACCCTTGTCTCTTGCACGAATGATTGACTTCATAACAGTCAATCCTCGTTTGATTTCTTTTTCAACATTGTTACGTGATCCACTCGCGTCATGGGTATCGTCTTGGTTAGCCATTTTATCTGTAATATAGAAATGATTCAATAAGACCCAAGTAAGACAATGACCATATTCGTGAAGCTACACAAAAAACACATTCATATACCTTCCATTTCTCTCATGTTACAACAATCTAAACTCTCTCTTTTTTTCATCATTATTGAATACAAACTCACACACACCTACTGCATACAAAAGACCAATGCAAACTTATGGTGTTTGGAACATGAACAAACTTGCATCCATAATCATCAAACTTCCAAGCACAAGCTCAAACACACTCCAAATGACATTAGTTTTCAATCAGAAATAAAAAACCTTATAACAAGGTGCTCATGAACACCATATAGTGCTCGTTTGCCCTAAACAACATTAATCAACATAATGCACAAAATGTAAAACTCAGTTTAGAAAATGCCCTAATCAAACACCTGAAGAAAGTGAATGGTAACGATGGAGAAGAGAAATACCTTCAAGGTGACGGTAAGGATGGAGAAGAAAGTGAACAGCGACGGTGGACGCAGATAACTCAGTGAACGTGAACGCAGCAGCAGAAAAAGGCGACGGCGACGACGACGGTGAGGGAGGGAGAACGAACGGAGGACGAGAGTAATCGCAGTAGAGAGTAATCGCAGTAGAGAGAAAACCCAGTTACGTAAACGAAATAGCATATAGAGAGGGAAAATAAAGAGACATGCAGTATATATGTTATAATTTTAATGTTTAATAAAGGGGACCTTAGAGGGCGCTTGTGTAAAGAAAGCGCCCTCTAAAGGGGGCCTAAGAGGGCGCTTCTAAAAGCGCTCTCTAAGGCTTTCCAAAAGCGCTTTATAAACTGGAAATGTACATGGACTTAGAGAGCGCTTTTTTAAAAGCGCCCTCTAAGGGTACCCTTAGAGGGCGCTTTCATAAACGCGCCCTCTATTGGTGTCCCTCCATTTCCTCATTATTTTTTCGCTTCACTTTAGAGGGCGCTTTGTTACAAAAGCGCCCTCTAAAGTGCGCTGTCTATTCCTCCTTATTTTTCTCTTCACTTTAGAGTGCGCTTCTTTAAGAAAGCGCCCTCTAAGGTGCGCTGTCTATTCCAGTTTTTGGCGTAGTGACTGTCATCTCAGAAATTGTTTCATCAATTGTTCCTATTGCTGCTGCCAGCCAGATTGTTCCTGCTATGCCTGCTGGATTCCCTTGGGGAATGCCACCAAATTTTGTGCCTAAAGGGTATGCGCCCACGTTTTTTTCTCTGCCGGCATAAAGGGAATACTTATCCGTTGAGCCATCGTGTTATGTATGCAAGGAAAATGTTACTCAAACTGATAATGATCAACTGATGATTCACTACTTCCAAGACAGTTTAACTTGAGCTGCCCTCAGATGGTATATGGGCCTGGATAGTGCTAGCATTCATACTTTCGATGACTTAGGCGAGGCCTTTGTCAAGCAGTATAAGTACAACGTTGATATGGAGCCAGATAGAGATCAGTTGAGGTCGATGTCTCAGAAGGATAAGGAGATATTTAAAGAATATGCTCAGAGATGGAGAGAGCTTACCGCTCAGATCAGACCACCTTTGGAAGATAAGGAGATGACCAATATCTTCTAGAAAACGTTGAGTTCATTTTACTATGAACGGATGATCGCAAGTGCCCCCAATGATTTTACTGAGATGGTAAACATGGGGATGAGACTAGAGGAAGGAGTTCGTGAATGGCGTTTGTCCAAAGAAGAAGTGTCAAACAGCAAGAAGTATGATGGGAGTTTTTCTAAGAAAAAAGAAGGAAAGACTAATACAGTGTCAGCTGAGAGGTAGAGGAGGCCTCATGTGAGGAAAAGTTCTCAATCACATCAACATCAGCACCAAGTTTTTTCAGTAATTCCAGTTTTTTCCAACAATTCAACCAATCAATCAGTTCTAATTCAGCAACCACGACATCAGTAATAATCGCAATAAAGAACCAACCACAACAACAACGATCATCATCAACAAAAATTTTGAGAAAAAGAAGGTCTCCTTTGACCCTATTCATGTGACATATGCAGAGTTGTACCCTTCTTTGGTACTCAAGAATCTTATCAACCAAGAAACCCTCTGCAAATTCCTGAGCCACTACCATGGTGGTTCAAGCCTGATCTTCATTATGCTTTTCACCAGGGAGCCCCTGGTCATGATATTATCCACTAAAATATGAAGTTCAAAAACTTGTGAAGAGTGGTATGGTGTCCTTTGAGGACAGAGTGTCGAATGTGAAAGCCAGATTGTTTCATGCTCATGGTAACGCTTTTGTCAACATGGTGGACGACTATCTCAGGAATTTCAGAGTTTTTGATGTGAGGCGTATTCGTAGATCTTTGGTGGGAATGCATAGAGCTCTGTGTTTGATTAATGATTGTGAACATGACCATAATGGTGTGTCATTTGCAGTGTGAACCCCCGTAGGTGTATGATTATCAAAAGGGATATCCATAAGTTGATGGATGAGAATGTAATCCAGATTCAGTAGTCAAGGGATATGGGAGATGATGTGAATGTCATTGTGTAGGTGCTCAAAACCCCTGAGCGGGTAGTCATTGAGTTTGATAGCAGTAACAACAATAATGTCAATAGACCAGTATCGTCGTTAGTTATACGGTTAGAGGGCCTTGTCCCCTATGCATCTGATAAAGTTGTACCACATCAGAGGGCCATGACCACTCTTTTTCATGATATGATACATAAAGAGATTGAAGTTTATGTTAATGATATGATTGCTAAATCAAGTGATGAAGAAGAACATGTTGAGCATTTGTTGAAGTTATTCCAGCATTTGAGGAAGTATAAACTCCGCTTGAATCCCAATAAGTATACTTTTGGTGTTCGTTCTGGTAAGTTGTTGGGCTTATTATCAGCGAGAAGGGTATTGAAGTTGATCCTGTCAAAGTCAAAGTAATACAAGAGATGCATGCGCCCAAAACTAAGAAGCAAGTCAGAGGTTTTCTCGGCCGCTTGAATTATATTTCGAGATTTATATTGCATATGACTGCCACATGTGCACCTACTTTCAAGCTTCTTCGGAAGGATTAGTCTTGTGATTGGACCGAGGATTGCCAGAACGCTTTGGGTAATATCAAGGAGTATCTGCTTGAGCCTCCGATTCTGTCTCCGCCTGTTGAAGGAAGACCATTGATCATGTAGTTGATTGTGCTTGAACAGAGTATGGTTGTGTTCTTGGTCAACAAGATGAATCTGGGAAGAAAGAATATGCAATTTACTACCTCAATAAGAAATTCACCGACTGTGAGACTCGGTATTCTATGCTTGAGAAAACATGTTGTGCATTGGCTTGGGCTGTTAAGCGTCTGCGCCAGTATATGTTGAATCATACTACTTGGTTAATATCCAAAATGGATCAAATCAAGTAAATTTTTGAGAAGCCTGTTTTAACTGGAGGATTGCCCGTTGGCAGATGTTGTTATCTGAGTATGATATTGAATACCGATCTCAAAAAGAAATTAAAGGTAGTGTCTTGGCTGACCATTTGGCTCACCAACCTATTGAAGATTATCAATCAGTATAGTATGATTTTCCTGAAGAAGAGATTTTATACTTGAAGATGAAAGATTGTTGTGAATCATTGCTTGAAGAAGGGCCAGAACCTGGTTCCCGTTGGGGCATGGTATTTGATGGAGTTGTTAATTCGTATGGTAATGGCATTGGGGCAATGATTATTACTCCTCACAGAACTCATTTTCCGTTTATAGATATATTGACCTTCAAGTGTGCAAATAATATGGCTGAGTATGAAACTTGCATTATGGGGCTTGAAGAAGCCATTGATCTCAGAGTAAAATATTTTGACGTCTATGGAGATTCAGATTTGGTTGTGAATCCGATCAAAGGTGAATGGGATATGAATCAACCATGTTTGATACCATATAGAGATTATGTGAGGAGGATTTCAATTTTCTTTACAAAGTTTGAGTTTCATCATATCCCTCGAGATGAAAATAGGATGGCAAACGCTCTTGCAACGTTGGATTCAATGATTGTGGTGAATATTTGGAATGAGGTTCCTAATTTGACTGTGATGTGTCTTGATAGGCCAACTCATGTATTTGCTATTGAAGAAGTCAAAGATGAAAAGTCGTGGTATTATGATATCAAGTGTTTCCTCCAAAGCAAGATTTACCCGTCTGGGGCATCTTTGAAAGATAAGAAGACTTTGAGAAGATTAGCTGGCAACTTTAACCTGAATGGTGATGTGTTTTACAAGAGAAATTTTGATATGGTTTTGCTCATATACGTGGATAGACACAAAGCAGACCTATTGATGACAAAAGTCCATGAAAGTTCCTTTGGTACTCATTCCAATGGACATGCTATGGAGAAGAAGATGTTGAGAGTAGGCTACTATTGGTTGACAATGGAATTTGACTGTTGCAAGTTTGTGAAGAAGTGCCACAAGTGTCAAATTTATGCGGATAAGATTCATGTTCCTCCGATACTGTTGAATGTCATTTCCTCCCCATGGCCCTTCTCCATGTGGAAAATTGATATGATTGGGATGATTGAGCTAAAATCTTTGAACGTACATCGTTTCATTTTGGTGGCTATTAAGTACTTCACAAAGTGGGTTGAAGCGGCATCGTATGCGAATGTAACCAAGCAGGTGGTGGTCCGATTTATCAAGAATCAGATCTTATATTGTTATGGTGTGCCAAGGAAGATCGTTAGTGATACTGGGACGAACTTGAACAATAATATGGTGGAAGCTCTTTGCAAAGACTTCAAGATTGAACATCATAATTCTTCTCCCTACTGACCCAAAATGAATGGGGTTGTTGAAGCTGGGAATAAGAACATTAATAAGATCATTCAGAAAATGGTTATAACTTTTAAAGATTGGCACGAGATACTCACATTTTCTTTACATGGGTACCGTACATCCATCCGCACTTCAACAGGGGCAACCCATTTCTCTCTCGTTTATGGCATGGAAGTTTTGCTCCCTGTGGAGGTTGAGATCCCATCATTGTGTGTTTTGATGGAAGCCAAGTTGACAGAAGCTGAATGGTGTCAAACCAGATATGATCAGTTGAATTTAATTGAAGAGAAAATATTAATTTCCATGTGCCATGGTCAGTTGTATCAGCAGAGAATGAAGAAAGCTTTTGATAAGAAGGTTAAGCCTCGTGTGCTCAGAGAAGGTGACCTCGTGCTCAAGAAGATTCTATCTTTCAAACCTGATGCTAGGGGAAAATGGACTCCTAATTATGAAGGCTCACATGTTATAAAGAGAGCCTTTTCAAGAGGTGCTTTAATTCTTACAACTATGGATGATGAAGAGTTCACTCGTCCTGTGAATGCCGATGCAGTCAAGAAATACTTCGCCTAAAAAGTAAAAGAACAGCTCGCTAAGTTGAAAACCCGAAAGGGAGGCTTAGGCAAAAATGAGCGTCTCGGTGGATTGAAACCCCGAAAGGGCGATCCAGGAAAAAGTTAGAGACATAAAATAGAAAATTATCCCGGTAGATTGAGTACCCCATCTTGGAGCAATCTAGGCAAAAATTAGGGATTATGGCAAGTAACTGCATTCGGTCGGTCCTGGTCTTTGAAGCAGTTTTGAATAGTCATTTGGTTTTGATTCGTCATTCTCAACCAAAGACAAGAGCACAATGGATTTCAAAGTTGGTAGGGAGATTAGTGATCATTGTATTCAATATAGCCATTTTCCATGTAAATTACCATTTGTCAAACTTTGTAAAGATCCATGGAGTCTCGCCATTTGTGGACTACCATTCTATTGAATAAAGTTGAGCTTTTATCCAATTATTTCTATTCTTAGGTACTTATGTTAAATAAAATTGAATTTTTATGATGATAATTTTGAAATAAATTAATGAATAATTATTTTTCTTAAAATAATAAAAACATTCACTTTAAAAATAATCGATTTCAGCAAGGAATATCAACAGAAATCTGAGAACACGTAAGTCTTGAAGCATGAAGCATTGTTGGTCTTCCCCAAGCAGTTGGTTTGTTAACTTTTCCCTTCCTAACAGTTTGTTGTTCATTCTCAGCATGGTTAAGAAGTTGCTCCCTAAGCGATCTATTATCCCCGGTTTAGCTGATGATTTGACCCCTTTGGAAATTCATCTTCCCCGGCTGAGGTGTTAATGTTCTGCATCCCCCGGTTGTGATTTGATGATCGGACCCTGGATATCCCGGGACCTGTATTTGGTCTCTAGATCCCCATTTGCATTCGTTTGTGTTGAATAACCGCGACAATTTCTCCCCTGTGCGAGTCAGATTCAGTTATCTTTGCCTTAGAATTGGTTTATTTTGCAATTTCTGAGAAGAAATTGATGAGTATTGAGGAATTTGATGGTCTTTGGTTTGTTCCAACAAGTCACAACATCCCCAGAAATTTGCTCGATTCCCCATTCATAGTTTTATCTTTGGTATTCCCTGGCGAAGTTCGTCTTCTGATAGAAGTTCTCTCATTCCCGGTTGCGTTTGGTTCTGAGCAATATTGATTTTGTCCCCTGCAAGGTTGTCTCCCATTTAATAGGGTGATAACTTAAAATTCCCCGCAGTGTTGACTTATTTGATCCTCAGTAGATCTTTCTCTATCCTCGGCATGTTTGGTTGATTATCATTTAGCAGTGCTCTCTTTCCCCGTGGAGTTTGCCATGATTGATTGGAAGCATGTTCTCCATGTCTTTCCCCAGCCATAGTTGATTTATTCAAAGCTGGATGATTTATTTTCATCTCTAGCATATTCTCCAGTTGGTGTTTCCATTTTGTTGAGATTAGTCGAGTGTTTTAGTGATGACTCAAATCTTTGTTATTTGTATCCTTTGTGTTTTTTTGCCAGCATAATCATAATCACATACATACATATTCATGCATATAACACAACATCAAATATTTCATTATTCATTTTATCGCATTGATTTTTTTCTTCTAATCCCCTACTTCGGTGATATTATTTCCCCATGCAGATTTGGTGAGTCTGCCCTCCTTGAATTGTAGAGTGTCATCCCCTTAACCAGAAAGAGTTTATCCTTTCTCATTCCCCATTAAGTTATTTCCTTGTGGATGATGATTATTTCAATTTCCTCCCTAGTTTATTATCTGGATGGAACCACTCCCCCTGAGTTATATCCTTATTGGGTTAAGTCTTTGATTGACCGTTTCTTTCTAGTTCTTACCTAGATAGATCTTTTGGTCTCCAAGAGACTATTACCCAGTAACTGGTAATACTCTTCTTGATGTTGAGTACATTACCTTTTACCAATACCCGGTAAAATGTAATCTACTTCCTTTGTTTTCCCTAGCAGATTCGTTTCCACGTTGCCCAGGTAAGTCTATCCTTGATATGTTCATCCTAACCGATGACGGATATTCTTCCTTTTTGGTATTCTACCCAGTAAAAAGGTAGTTGTAATCCCCACTTTTATTCCCTAGAGAGTCTATCCTTGATATGTTCATCCTAACCGGTGACGAATATTCTTCCTTTTTGGTCTTCTACCCAGTAAAAAGGTAGTTGTAGTCCCCACTTTTATTCCCCAGAGAGTCTATCCTTGATACGTTCACTTTAACCGGTGAGGATTTTCTCCTCTTTACGGTCTTCTACCTAGTAACTGGTAGATATAAATCCTATTTTCCCCTCAGGGTTAATCCTTGATATGTTCACTTTGACCAGTGACGGATTTTCTCTATTTTGTGGTCTTCTTCCTAATAACCGGTAGTTATAATTCCTATTTCTCCCCGACAGTTTATCCTTGATATGTTTACCCTAACAGGTAACAAATATTCTTCCTCTTTCCTTGGGTGGTCTATTCTTGATATATTCATCCTAATCGATGACGGATATTCTTCCTTTGAGTTTATCCTTGATATGTTCACTTTAACCAGTGACAGATATTCTCTTTTTGGTCTTCTTCCTAGTAACAGGTAGTTGTAAATCCTATTTGATCTTCTCTCCCTTAGTAGGTTATTCTTACTCAGTAACCGGTAATGAATACGGCTCTTTTTCCTCAGCGAGTCATCCTTGATATGTTAAACCTAATCGGTAACAGATATCCCTCTGTCCGAGTGTATTGATCTTCTTACCCAGTAGCCGATAGTAGATAGTGCATCTTTTTTACTCCTGTGTTGATGTTCATTCTTCCCCAGTTGAGTTTAAGTGTGTACTTCCCCAATGAAGTCGCCAATTCCCTGTTTGGTTTGAGTATTGCAGCTTTGTTCTGATTTATTCTCATCCCCTGCAGATAACCTTATCCCCAGGTCGAGTCCTTCCATTGATTTATTTTCATGGAAAATCCCTCGTGTCTCCAGCAGTTTTCAAGTCGTAGTCTGGCCTACGTGTAGCTTTTTATCCCTTAGAGTCTTTGTCTCCTTAATAAGTTTTCCTTACGGAATGCTTTATGCTCATTTGGACTTTAAGTCTCTCTGGATTCTTTTCCTTTGTGGCAATATATTCTCCATAAAGATTATTTTAGCATTCATATCATATGCATCATGAGGTCCCTTAGGGACCAAAATTTGTTTCTTGATGTTGTTATTTAAGTCCATTCTGCTGAGTTGATACGAAGATTTTAACCTTCACATCCTCAGTTAGAATGTCCTTAAATAGGGGAAGTTGTAAGACCCCAATTTTGATCCTAAGATCCCTCATGCTATCTCATCATTTGCATTGGCTTTGGGATTACACCTTGGCATCCTCCTTACCCCTCATTCATTGGCTTTGCATTGGGAGAGGTCACCAAGCATATTTGATTGTATCATTCTTTATTTTTCTTTATTTAATAACCAAAAATACAAAAATATGTCCATGTATAACTTTGTTTCTTTTGTAGGTAGTGTGTGCATTCACCAATGCCCTATCAAGCTCACAACTAGGGTTTGAGACCCTTAGTGCAAGAGATCAATCAAGGAAATATTCACATTGGTTATAAACATCATATATTGATCCCCATAATCTTTATTTATCATTTTGATCAAGAATTCTTCAAGAGTTTGAAGCTTCTTTGACTTGGAAGTCCTAATTCATCTGATAATCTTGTATGACTTCCTCAACAAGTTTCTTCAAACTTTGGTCAAATATATAAATTGATACTTCATTATACATCATTTTATACATATATGATCCTCCATGAATCCCAAAGGTCAAGAGAACTTCAATTTTGCAAGTTGGTTCAAAGAGGTTGACCAGAGAAAGTCAACTAGTAAAAACTGGGGTTCCCTAGACCCTATCCCCTATAATCTTTGTCATATGAAAATGATTCGAAGAGTAAAGTTACTCTTTATGACATTACAAACAACTTTCATGTTGACATCAAGAGCTATTTTTGCTTGAAAAGTCATTTTTTATGGTGAAACATTATAGGTCATTTTGTTTGTGCCCTAGTTAGGAGATCAACTTCCAAGGACCATAACTTGCTAAATTTTTATTATATGAAGTCCATCCAAGTTTCATGATCAAATTAAAGATGTCCTCTCCAATCTTTATTCTTTGAAAAATGTCAAATTCTACTTGCAAGGGCATGTGCCAAGAGGAAACATTATAGGTCATTTTGGGCCATTACCATTGAACAAGCAATTTTCCTCAACTTATAAAATGCATAACTCCCTCATGCAAAATCCAAATGAGTTCAAATTTGGTACCAAATTTAATATGGATGAAATAGTTACAACTTTGGTGAAGAAACCATTTCCATTTGAAGCTCATAGCAAAAGTTATTCAAGGTGGAAGAAGTGGTCATTTGACTTGGTACTTAGAAAAATTTCAATTATGTTTGATTTCTCAAACTTCCACCACAAACTTCATCATGATCCAAGCTTCAAATATAAAAGTGTTCAAGGGATACTTCACATTACATCATCTTATGCATATATGATCTTCAAAAATTGATCAAATATTTCAAGGGATACTTTACATTACACCATCTTATGCATATATTATCCTCCATGAGTCCCAAAAGTCAAAATAATGTCAAGCTAGCAAGTTGGTTCATGGTGGTTGACCAGAGGAAGTCAACTGGTCAAAACTGGGGTTCCCTAGACCCTATATCCTACAATTTTTGTCATATGAAAATGATTTCAAGAGAAACGTTACTCAAAATGACATTCCAAACAACTTTCATGTTGAAGTCAAGATCCAATTTTGCTTGGAAAGTCATTTTTAATGGTGAACGATTATAGGTCCTTTTGTCTAAGCCCTAATTTGGAGGTCAAATTCCCAAGACCATAACTTGCTCAATTTTTATGAGATGAAATCCATTCAAATTTCATAATCAAATTCAAGATGTCTACTTCAACTTTTATGTTTGGAGGAAGTGCAAATTCAACTTACAAATGCATGTGCCAAGAGGAAACATTATAGGTCATTTTGGGTCAATACCATTGAACAAGTGATTTTCCTCAACATTGATGAAAGAACTTTTCTCATTTGAAGTCCATAGAGAAAGTTATTAAAGGTGGAAGAAGTGAACATTTGACTTGGGACTTAGGAAATTTTCAAACATGTTTGATTTCCCAAACTTCCACCTCAAAATTCATCATGATCCAAGCTTCAAATGAAAAAGTGTTCAACATGAAAGTTGTTCCCCTTGATCTCACCTTTACAAAACATCCAATGTCATCTCATTTGGACCAAAATTGAAGGACTTGCGCATGGATTCATTATGGGAAGTGTTTTGGCAAGATTGAACTCCACATGATGATTTCCATTTGCATGCTTGCACATGATAATTTTAGCAGACCTTGTACACGATTTGGAGTTGGATTGCATCATTCTTGAGGCCCAAATGATTGCCCATACACCCATGCAAGTGAATTACTATTTTTTCCAATTTTCAAGTGGTGTAAATATCAAACACGTTTCCTATTTAAACAAGCTTAAGGCTTCAGATTCATCATCAACACCTTGCCCAAGCTTTACTAGACCTCTGAAAACTCTCACTGCCATAGAATTTTCTGAGATTTCTTTTGAAATCGAGCTTGAACTTCACCATCTGTTTGGAAGTTCAAACTCCAAAAATTAACTTTCATTTTCAGTTCATTTGGTTTCTGCAAGCAAGAGGAGGAGAAAGTAATCAAATCCAGATCATGATCAACCCAAATTGGATCAACTCGAGGGTGAATTTTCAGAAATTCCACTCTTCGATTCTCTCTTATTTCTCCACTATTCTTGTTGATTTTTGGTTATCTGAAGTCCTACCAATGTAGGAAACAAGATTGAGTTGGTTTGAGGTCAAATCGAAGCAACTCAGTTCATGATCCTCAAAATTCAACTCCTTGTATCTTCTTATATACTTGGAGTTAGACAAAATTGAGACCAGATTCGTGCTCCTGAGCATTTTTACTTTAAATCCATGTCTTACTTTTTATTTTGGTGATGGTGAAGATGGACCAGTCTGGTGTGATCCACCAGAGAAGAAGACCGGAGCTCTGGCTCCGGCGATGTGTTGGCAAGCTTCTCAACCACAGGATCCATTTATATTGTTTTAATCCTAAGTGTTGTTTCTAATTACCACGCTTGCTACTCAGTTGACTAGAGACCACATGGAACGCGCGCTTTGGACTATTTGATATGCCACCTCAATAATGAGGGAGATCAGATGGTCCACGTATTTTTAAATTTCTGAGTTTTCATTTTTATTGCTTTATTTTCATTAATTCATATTAATTTCATTATTGATCCAAAAAATATGGGACTTTCACCCAAAAAAAATATTTTCCTCTTTCTATTTCTGAATTAAAATTATTTCTTGGATCAACATTGATATTTTTCATGATTTAATTGTTTTTGTGCATATTTTTAATTGTTTAAAAATACTTCTGACTTTTCAAAAATAGTGAAAAAAATTCTCCAAGGTCCTTTGACCGTATTTGACCTATGATAAACCTCTTGGCCATTTATTTGGTGTTTTGAAGAGATTTTAGGTTTTTGATAAAACCTAATTTAATTTAATGCATTTTTTAATTGATTTTTAATTTGTTTAATTGAAACAAATTGTGTTGAGCCATTTTTATTGACTTGTGAAGTTTAACTATTGTTTTTGGGCCTTGGTCAAGGTTGATTTGACTTTTGTTGGATTAAAATCATTGGATTTTGGGGATTGATGAAATGTACATTTCATCTCCCAAAATGAATGAATGATTTTAATTTGATGAAATTCTTCCCATGACCAATTTGTGTTTGTCTCATTTACCCTCCCTTTTCATCTTCGATCCCTTTCTATATCACTCCTCTCATTGGCCAATGACATCTCAATATCCTAAGGCTAATTGGTTTATGAACCAATACAAGTATGGATGAGATTAGGTCCACCCTTTGATCATTTTATTTTTGTGTGTGGTGTGTTTTAGGAGTATGGTTCATTATACCATATCACTAATATGCATTAACACCAAAAAACTTATTGCCCGACCTCAGATAATTGTGACTTCTACATAAGTCTAATTACGATTGCTTAACATAACGCTAAATTTTGACATAAAAAGCATAGCATTCTAGTAAGTGAGATTGTAAGTCTATCCCTTTCATGGTATTGTGTGGAAACTTGGCCTTTTTTCCTTTATTTGGAAGATGTCTTGGTTCAAGGATCCATGCTTGTGAATAGAGGGTTGAGTGTTCTCCAAAGAATGACTTAAAAAAAGTTGAAAAAAAAAACTTCACTAACATCTAATCAACTAACATTTGACTAACTTTTAATTTCAAGCCATTTTCTTTTATGCACTTTAAATTCAAGCCTTTTATCATTTGTCATTATACATATCATTTAACTTGTTTATTTTAATGTCATTTCTCACTTTGCTCACTTGAGGCATATATTATGATTATATTGTGATTGTATATTCTTGTTTTGTATTTTGTTTATGTTTGTGGTCTTAGGACCTTAAAATATCTAATAAACAACAAAAACCCTAAAAAATATATGTATGAACTGTTGGATTTGATCTAAGACTTGGACTTAGAATTAGGCAACATTCCCTATGCAAAAGGACTTCGTCAATGCTAGCATTTCTGAAACAAGGCATTATGAAGTGAGATTTCATCTGATGCAAGTATGGGGATCCACTTGAGTTCATCTGCTACATGGTCTTGATGCAAATTGTTGGTTCTATGTGTTGGCATCGATTTTGGTAAAACCTAGAGTGTTCACAAGTTGTCACAAGTGTTGTCTTGACATAAAATAACAGGATTCTGCAGGATGTTTAAAATGCAGATGTGCAGGATTTTGCTGAGATGTCAGACCCGATGTCAAGACATCTGTATACAAAACATTCAGTCTGAATGTTATTTATTGTGTGATTGCGCTTTTTATGCTAATCTATGTGTGATTGATGAGATGATTGAACGCACCATTTAATCAGTAATTACAACCAGATTGACTTATTTTCCAACAAGATATAATCAGTTGTCATGAGAAGAGATGAATGGAAAATAGTTTTAGGGTTTTATCATGTCTAAGCCCAGCCAAACACTTCTATATAAAGGGCATGGAAAACCTGGTTTTAAGACACAAGAAATAACAAACGAAATATTGAGAGAGAATAAGGGTTTTAGTCTTGTGTGGTCGTGTGTATTGTGAGCCATTCATTCATCCATAGATGATTGAATTGGACTGACTTTTGAGTTGTAATTTGTCCACTCTAAGCTTTGAAGCATGAGTGTGTTTTTATTTGGTGGAAGCTTTTAAGCAAGATCAAGTATGTGTTCTTGAAGAGTGTCTTCTTTCATTGTAATATTTGTTTTTACACCACTGCTGTGATTGAGGGGGAGTGAGTAGGATCTCATATCTAAGAGTTCTTAGATAGAAGTCACATGGATAGAGATTAGGTGAAAAGACTGTAACTTGAAGTTGTTTACTGAGAGTCTTTGAACTAATTCTGTTTAGTGGATTTCCTTCCTGGCTTGGTAGCCCCCAGGCGTAGGTGAGTTTGCACCGAGCTGGGTTAACAATTGCTTGTATCACTTGTATTACTGTTCTTTATCTTTTATAATGTTTATATTATTCAGATATTAGTGTCGTGAAATTACCTTCGACATCTCATATCTGATACCAGAATTTCAATTGGTACCAGAGCAGGCATCCTGCTCTGGTTCTGGGTGAGATATAGGGACGTTACTTTCTGGTACTATGGATAGAGACGGAGGATCTGTTTACATACCACCAATTCTGGATGGATCTAACTATGACTACTGGAAACCTCTAATGGTAGCCTTCCTGAAATCTTTGGATAATAAGGCTTGGAAGGTTGTTCTAACAGGCTGGGAACATCCAGTTATTACTAAGGAAGGGGAAGTCACAACTGAGAAGAAGGCTGAGGAACAATGGACCAAGGAGGAGGATGAAGTAGCCCTTGGAAACTTGAAAGCATTGAATGCTATATTCAATTGGGTTGATAAGAACATCTTCAGACTAGTGAACAACTGTGAGGTGGCTAAAGATGCTTGGAATATTCTCAAAACCACTCATGAAGGCACCTCTAGAGTGAAGATGTCTAGATTGCAGCTGCTCACTACCAAGTTTGAAAATTTGAGGACGAAAGAAGATGACAATATTCATGACTTTCATATGAATATCCTAGAAATTGCTAATGCTTCAGGAGCCCTGGGTGAGAAGATGTCAGATGGAAAACTAGTGAGGAAAATACTCAGGTCACTTCCCAAGAGATTTGCCATGAAAGTGACAGCCATAGAAGAAACTCAAGACATTTGCAATATGAGAGTGGATGAGCTAATTGGATCCCTTCAAATATTTGAGTTGGGAATGTGTGATGGATCTGAAAAGAAAGTCAAAAGCATAGCCTTCATGTCAAACACTGAAGAGAAAGAGGAAGAAAGTGGTAAAGATATTGATGAAGATCTAGCAAATGATGTAGCATTACTGGGGAGACAGTTCAACAAACTTCTGAAAAAGATGGATGTAAGGTCTAAGTCTAATGTCAAGAACATCTCATCTGACATCAGTAGATCCAATGATACTGGAAGAAGAACAAGATCTGATGAAAAGTCCAAACAAGGAAAAGGAGTTCAGTGTCATGAATGTGATGGATATGGGCACATTAGAGCTGAATGTGGGACCTACCTCAAGAAACAGAAGAAGAGTCTTGCTGCTACTTGGTCTGATGAAAGTGAAACAGAAGGAGAGTCTGCAAATCTTGTGACTGCCTTGACTGGAAGATGGGGTTCTGATGAAGACTCAAGTGATGATGAAGTAACCTTTGATGAGTTAGCCACTACCTACAGAAAGTTGTGTCACAGAAGTGAAGAAGTGTGTCAACAAGTGGAAAGTCAAAAGAAATTGATAACACAACTGGAGGATGAGAAGACAGAACACCTAGAAACCATCTCTATGTTGAAGACTGAAGCAGTGTTCTTGAACTCCAAACTGGATGAGATGACTAAGTATGTCAGAATGCTAAACAATGGATTTGACACCTTAGACAAAATTCTCCAGACTGGAAAATGGCAGGAGACAAGTCTGGCCTTGGGTTCAATGAATCCAAACCTGAGTGTAGTCACACTGGTAGCAAACCAAAGATTTCACAACATCATAAGGAAAGACAACATAAAGGAAAACACCAAAGATGGAAGTCTGACCTTGGATTCAATGAATCTAAACCTGAGTGTAGTCATACTGGTAGAAAACCAAAGATGTCACATCAAGTGTCACAACATAATAAGGAAAGACAACATAAAGGAAAACACCAAAGATGGAGATGTCATTACTGTGGAAAATTTGGCCACATAAAACCATTATGCTTTAAGTTGTATGGATATCCTAGTCCTTCTCATCATCAACCTAGACCTAAACACCACATCCCTGTCAATAGAAAACAATAGGTTCCTAGGACTGGTGCTACTAACCTGATAGCTCACACTTCCTTTAGAGTTTCAGCCAAAGAAGACCGGTATTTTGACAGTGGATGCTCCAGACACATGACTGGAAGCAAAAACCTGCTAACTGACCTTCATCCTCATGCCACCAGCTATGTAACCTTTGGTGATGGAGAAAAGGGTGAAATCAAGGGGATTGGAAAGCTAAACTTCCCTGGAGTCCCTAACCTTGACAATGTACTTGTTAAAGGGTTGACTGCAAACCTAATCAGCGTCAGTCAACTATGTGACCAAGGCCTAAATGTAAACTTCACAAAAATTGAGTGTCTGATTACTAATAAAGAAAATGAAGTGATCATGAAAGGAGTCAGGTCTAAGGACAACTTCTATGTGTGGAGTTCTCAAGAAACTGGTTACTCATCAATGTGTACTCTAGCCAAAGAAGAAGAAGTGAAGCTATGGCATCAAAAATTGGGCCATCTGCATCCTAAAGGAATGAAGAGGATTATATCTGTTGAAGCTGTCAGAGGAATTCCAAACTTAAAGATTGATGAAGGAAGAGTTTGTGGGGAGTGTCAGATTGGAAAATAGACAAAAATGTCACATCAGAAGCTCAGACATGACACCACTTCCAGAGTGCTGGAACTTCTCCACATGGACTTGATGGGACCTATGCAGGTGGAAAGTCTTGGTGGGAAAAAGTATGCTTATGTGGTGGTGGATGACTTCTCCAGATACACCTGGGTCAATTTTATAAGGGAAAAATCTGATGTATTTGAAGTATTCAAAGATCTTTGCCTAAGACTTCAAAGAGAAAAAGAAAGTCAGGTTATCAGAATTCAGAAGGATCATCCTAAAGATCTCATTATAGGAGACCCAAATAAAGGGGTCACAACTATATCAAGGGAAGTGATCTCACATGGCTTTTTTGTGTCCAAGGTTGAGCCTAGGAATGTCAAGGAAGCCTTAACTGATGAGTTTTTGATCAATGCCATGCAGGAAGAGTTAGGCCAATTCAAGAGAAAAAAAGTATGGGAACTGGTTCCAAGACCTGAAGGAATAAATGTTATTGGAACAAAGTGTGTTTACAAGAATAAATCTGATGAACAAGGGGTGGTTACTAAAAATAAAGCAAGATTAGTAGCACAAGGATACACTCAAGTTGAAGGAGTTGACTTTGATGAAACATTTGCCCATGTAGCTCGCCTTGAGTCCATTAGACTATTGCTTGGAGTGGAATGTATTCTGAAGTTTAAACTGTTCCAAATGGATGTAAAAAGTTCCTTCTTGAATGGTTACTTAAATGAGGATGTGTATGTTGAATAACCTAAAGGGTTTACATATCCAAATCTTCCAAAGCATGTGTATAAGTTGAGGAAATCCCTTTATGGTTTGAAACAAGCTCATAGGGCTTGGTATGATAGACTCACAGTGTTTCTCATTAATAATGGATACAGGAAGGGAGGCATTGACAAAACCTTATTTGTTAAGAATGAAGGAGGAAAACTCATGGTGGCTCAAATATATGTGGATGATATTGTGTTTGGTGGGATGTCAGATCAGATGGTCGAACATTTTGTTAAACAAATGCAGTCTGAATTTGAAATGAGCCTTGTTGGAGAGCTGACCTATTTTCTTGGGCTACAAGTCAAGCAGATGGAAGATTCTATCTTTCTATCTCAAAGCAAATATGCCAAAAACATTGTTAAGAAGTTTGGCATGGAGAATGCAACTCATAAAAGGACACCTGCTCCTACTCATCTGAAAGTCTCTAAAGATGAAAATGGTGTTAGTGAAGATCGAAGTCTCTACAAAAGCATGATAAGGAGTCTGATATATCTCACAGCAAGCAGACCTGACATTGCTTTTGCTATAGGTGTTTGTGCTAGATATCAAGCTGAACCAAAAGTCAGTCATATAAACCAAGTGAAAAGGATATTGAAATATGTCAATGGCACCAGTGACTATGGGATGATGTACACTCATGGATCTGGATCTGTGCTGACTGGATAATATGATGCTGACTGGGCTGGAAGTGCTGATGATAGGAAAAGCAAATCAGGAGGATACTTCTTCTTGGGGAACAACTTAATATCATGGTTTAGTAAGAAACAAAATTGTGTGTCTCTGTCCACTACTGAAGCTGAATAAATAGCAGTTGGAAGTAGTTGTTCTCAACTGGTTTTGATGAAACAGATGTTGACTAAATACAATGTCACGCAAGATGTCATAACATTATACTGTGACAACCTGAGTGCTATAAATATTTCTAAGAATCCTATTTAGCACATCAGGACAAAACATATTGATATTCGTCATCATTTTATTAGAGAACTAGTGGAAGATAAAATCATAGCCATGGAGCATGTTGCTATTGAAATGCAGTTAGCTGATATATTTACAAAGGCTTTGGATGCTAATCAATTTGAATGTCTAAGAGGGAAATTAGGGATTTATATCTATGAGAATTTGTAGCAATTAATTTGGAGTGGAAAAGGTAATAAAAATATTGTCTGCCCACTTAAAATAAAGTGCCCCATTTATGGTAAATCATCACCTAGTATTGGAACTTCCATCTATTGCCTTTTCACACGCAACCTCTACTCAAACATTTCCACCTTCCTTCGACTTCATCAAACCTCTCTACTAGGGCAACAGAAACCTTTCCACAAGAACAACAAGATGTCACAACATCCAACACCATCTGGTTCTATCAACCCTACTCGCAAGGATGGAATGCCCTCTATGGAATTTCTTGATGAAGATATTTTAGACGCGATTCCCCTGTCTGTCATCCCAGGCGAAGCTCCTGGCTCATCTGCCACTGCATGCCATACTCAAGGTAACAGTTCTAATATCCCCTCCAGCTCTACTCATACTCCTAGCTCTAAGGACGACATGCATCACATTGATCGTGTCATTAGAAATCTTGTCACGAGAATCCTCAATGAAGGACACTCTGTAAAGGGAGTTTCTACTCCTCTATCAAGAAGGGACCCCTCTCCTGAGGTTGGACCTCACAATGAGAAGGATGATGATTCATCTAGGTCTTAAAAAGATATAGTTGTTGAAGGATTGTGCTCTTTAGGGCAAACTTTGTCTAGTAAGAAATATGTGGCATCACCTACTGCCAATGCTTCTCAGTCTAAGAAGCATGATTCTGCAAAGAAGGTGATTGGCCTAGAAGTTGAGAGTTCGGATGATGAATATGATAGCTTGCTTCATCACTTGAAGCCTAGTGTGGCTAAGAGGATGAAGATCATAAAGGGTAAGTCTGTGGCTGAAATGATAACAGGCAAAACTGCGAAGAAGGCTACCGGTGCAGGCCCCTCAAAGTCTTGAAGCAAGGTTGAGGTGAAGAAGAGGAAAGTGAGAGAGAGTTCTGACTCAGATAAAGATATTGAAGAAGATGTCCCTGACATCTCCCCAGCCAAGAGGACAACTGTTAGGAAGTCCCCTACAAAAGTTGCTACTGTACACTTGGACAATATTTCCTTTCATCTTGAAGATGGGGAAGCAAAATGGAAGTTTGTAATCCAAAGAAGGGTGGTTGTGGAAATAGAACTGGGCAAGGATGTTGTGGAGGTCAAAGAGGTCATGGACCTTATTAAAACTACTGGACTAATGAAAACTGTTGTTGGGTTATCTCAGTGTTATGAAGGACTGGTGAAAGAATTATGGTCAACATCCCTGTGGACATTGCTGATAAAAACAGCAAAGAGTTTCGTAAGGTGTTTGTAAGAGGGAAGTGTATCACTTTTTCTTTAACTGTGATTAATAAGTTTATAGGAAGAGGAACAGAAGGTGCATGTGAACTAGAAGTCATAGACAATGAGGTTTGTAGGGAAATAACTGCAAGACAGGTCAAGGAGTGGCCTAGCAAGAAGAATTTCCCTGCTGGAAAGCTAACTGTGAAATATGCTATTTTGCACAAGATAGAGTCAGCAAATTGAGTGCCAACCAATCACGTATCTACAATCTCAAATGCCCTTGGAAGGTTCATCTTTGCTGTTGGAACCAAGCTGAAATTTGATTATGGTAGATTCATGTTTGAACAAATTGTCAAACATGCTTCTACAAATGCAGTGAAGCTGCCCATAGCTTTTCCCTCAATGATTTGTGGGATTATCCTGAGCCAGCAACCTGGAATTCTGAGCACAAATGATCTTACTAGTAGAAGAAAACCTCCTCTATCAGTTCATTACAAATTATTTGAAGGCAGTCATGTCAATGACATTGTCATGACATCTGCTGTGAAGAAGCCAGCCTCACAAGGTGGTCGTATTGCTGAACTGAAACTTGTAAAGAATTGGATACAAGGATAAGGGTGGCAAAAGCCAAGAAAGAATCTTTGGAGGCTCTGATTGAAAGCTTGGAGCAAGCTGATAGAGATAATGTTGGACAGACCAAGGAAACAGAAGCCCAAACCTCTAGTGAGAGGTCTGAATCTAAAGATGAAACAAGTGGCAGTTCTGGTTCTGAAGATGATGAAGATGCAAGCTCCTCTGACTAGTTTTGTTGAAGTTGTCCCCCACTTTTCTGATGGTGTATTGTGATGATGTTCTTTTGGTGGTTCTTTTTGCAGTCATGTTCTGATGCCTTGATGTATTTTTTTCTGGGTTCTTTTTGGTTTTTCTGGATTTTTATCTCAGCTTGTTAAGTTGTGTATGTTTGTGGTTCTGTAACACCTAACAATATGCTTTGACATTCTGTGTGACATTCTGTTTGACTAATAGACATTTATTTTGTCTCGTTGGTCTCTTTGGTCTCTTTTGGCTAAAAAGGGGGAGAAGTAGCTAAATGAGCTGTAGCTAAAGTAGTTATGCTATAAGTGTATGTTATAGATGATGTTGAAGAGGATGTATATTGGAGATAATCTGTTTAGTACAAGTGATGTTGAAGGTGATGTCAGGTGGGGAGGTGTATGTTACAGGTGATGTTGAAGGTGATGTTTGTGTTGAGCAGACTGATGGGGAGGAGGAGCACAAGCGCACGTGTGTTTAATATGTGTTTACTAGTTGCTATCTTAGCTAGTAATGTGTGTTTTAATACTTCTGCTGCTAAAATTGATACTGTGATTATACTCTTGTGAAACAAATGGTCTGATGTATGTTTTAGCCAAAATTTGCCAAAGGGGGAGTTTGTTGGTTCTATGTGTTGACATCAATTTTGGTAAAACCTAGAGTGTTCACAAGTTGTCACAAGTGTTGTCTTGACATAAGATAACAGGATTCTACAGGATGTTTAAAATGTGGATGTGCAGGATTTTGCTGAGATGTCAGACCCGATGTCAAGACATCTGTATACAGAACATTTAGTCTGAATGTTATGTATTATGTGATTGCGCTTTTTATGCTAATCTATGTGTGATTGATGAGATGATTAAACGCTTCATTTAATCAGTAATTACAACCAGATTGACTTATTTTCCAACAAGATATAATCAGCTGTCATGAGAAGATATGAATGGAAAATAGTTTTAGGGTTTTATTATATCCAAGCCCAGCCAAACACTTCTATATAAAGGGCATGGAAAACCTGGTTTTAATACACAAGAAATAACGAACGAAATATTGAGAGAGAATAAGGGTTTTAGTCTTGTATGGTCGTGTGTATTGTGAGCCATTCATTCATCCATAGATGATTGAATTGGACTAAATTTTGAGTTGTAATTTGTCCACTCTAAGCCTTGAAGCATGAGTGTGTGTTTACCTGGTTGAAGCTTTTAAGCAAGATCAAGTATGTGTTCTTGAAGAGTGTCTTCTTTCATTGTAATATTTGTTTTTACATCACTGTTGTGATTGAGAGGGGGTGAGTAGGATCTCATATCAAAGAGTTCTTAGATAGAAGTCACACGGGTAGAGATTAGGTGAAAAGACTGTAACTTGAAGTTATTTACTGAGAGTCTTTGAACTAACTATGTTTAATGGATTTCCTTCCTGGCTTGGTAGCCCCCAGACGTAGGTGAGTTTGCACCGAACTGGGTTAACAATTGCTTGTGTCACTTATATTACTGTTCTTTATCTTTTATCCTATTTATATTGTTCAGATATTAGTGTTGTGACATTACCTTTGACATCTCATATCTGATACCAGAATTTCACAAATGTGACTTTAAACCTGTGTCTAATGCCTTATTCTGAGCCATCCAAGGAGTATGTCATCTGATACATGGGGAAGATTATGAAGAAGATTATGAAGTTCCTAGCTTGGGTGTGGCTAAATTTATTTGATGCCTTGCTCTTCATCTTGCTATTTGTGTATTGATATTGCTTGATCCTAAAGTCCAAAGGGAAAAGTGGGTTTTGTAGGTGTTTAATTGGCTGCATTATATGGTAAAACACTAGATGGTTACTAATGTCTTGACTGATGTCATGACATGTATGTGTGACTACAGTGTAGTTACTGCAGGACTAGCTAACACAGGATTGATTGAATGTCAAACTGGATGCTGTGACATTCATACCTGTCAACAGATACTAAGGAATAGAACAGTAGGTGTTCTGTTAGAACTTAGTATTTATTTCCAGTCTGGTTATCAAGGAAAGACCAGACCTGGCATAAGGCCTAATGACTGAATGTCAAACTGGATGTTATGACATTCATAATTGACAGCAGCTGCTGAAGATTAGACAGAGTGGTGTTCTGCTATACTTTAGCATGTAACTTAGTTTTTTCTTCAAAAGAATTACAGAACTAACTTAAGGCCAATTGTGTAAATGTTAAGTTGGACACTCTGACATTTATTGATGTAAGCTGTCACTGTAGTATGGTCATTTTGATCATGTACAGGTCAGCAAAATTGTACAGTCTGTTTTCTGGAAAAACAGACTCAGCATATGGACCTTGATGTCAAGCTGAATGTCGTGATATTCATGCCTGACAGCATATGCTATATTGTAGGTTGTTCAGTTTTCTGTTTCAGCTTTTTCTCAGGCTATTCTTCAGGAAGTCAACAGCTTAGAGAAAAACCAGGAAATCAACAACCAATCTACATTCAATGAACCTAACAAATAGCCTATTTGTTAGTAACCTAAATGTTGAATTTATGGGAACTTGTGTGACCTTAAATTCAGGAGAATACAGGTGCAAAAGCCCAGGATACTGCAATATAAAAGGAAGGCGTTCCTTCATTCAGTTTCAGAGATTTTGAGGCGTGAAGATTAAGTGTGTCCATCATACTTCACTGTTGTATTTTTGTGAGTCTTGTATTAGACGTATCTTGTAAGCCAAGTCATTATCAAGTAGATGATAGCTTTGGCATAGGGTGTTCATTGAGTTGTAAGTGTTGTGTCACTCAAAGCTGTTAAGCGTGAGTGCTGTGTATCTTGATTAAAGCTGTGAAGCACAATCAAGAGTTGTTTGAAGTGTGACTTCAACTTGTCTTTAATATTGTTTAAAGATAGTAATCACTGAGGTGATTGAGGGGGAGTGAGTAGGAACTCTGATCTTAGGTTAAGATTGAAATTGCATTGGGTAGGGATTAAGTGATAAGTTGTAAACGGGTGAGTTTAGCTTTGAATTGATACTACTAATAGTGGATTTCCTCCCTGGCTTGGTAGCCCTCAGACGTAGGTCATGTTGGACTGAACTGGGTGAACAATTACTTGTGTTATTTACTGCACTTACTGTTAAGTTCTGCATAATCCCTGTCTGTGCAGAATTGGATGTCATAACAACCAGTGTGACATCCAAAGTCTGATAACTAGAATTTCAATTGGCATCAGAGCAGGCACCCTGCTTGTGAATTTCTGGGTGAGATCTAGGGAAGTTACTTTCTAGTACCATGGACAAGGATTTAGGACACTCAAACAGACCACCCATGTTGGATGGCTCTAATTATGATGATTGGAAGCCTCGTATGATAGCCTTCTTAAGGTCTCTAGACAGCAAAGTCTGGAGAGCTGTCAACAAAGGATGGGAACATCCAATGAGGACAGGTGAAGATGGAGTCAGTGTGCAAATTCCTGAAGAAAAGTGGGACAAGGAGCAAGAGGCATTAGCTCTTGGAAATTCCAAGGCCTTGAATGCATTGTTCAATGGAATCAGCAAGAACATCTTCAGGCTGGTACACCACTGTGAACTAGCTAAGGAAGTTTGGGATACCCTCAAGGTAACTCATGAAGGTACTTCCAAGGTGAAGATGTCCAAACTACAGATGCTGACCACCAAGTTTGAAAATCTGAGGATGAAAGAGGATGAGACTATTCATGACTTTCACATGAATATTCTTGAAATTGCAAACACCTCTGGTGGACTAGGTGAGAAAATGGCTGAAGAGAAACTTGTAAGAAAGATTCTCAGGTCCTTGCCTAAGAGATTTGCTATGAAGGTCACAGCCATAGAGGAGGCGCAGGACATCTGCAACATGAAGGTGGATGAACTCATTGGTTCCCTCCAAACCTTTGAAATGGGCTTGGGTGAGTATGCTTAGAAGAAGAACAAAAGCATAGCTTTTGTATCTAATGCTGAAGAGGAGTCAGAAGCAGGATATACTGGAGGTGATGAAAGTATATCAGAAGCCTTAGCCATGCTTGGGAGACAGTTCAACAAGTTCGTGAAGAAGATTGATCAAAGAGGTAGACCCAATGTCAAGAACATCCCGTCTGACATTAAGAAAAGATCAACTTCTGATGAAAAGTTCAATCACGGCAAGGGAATCCAGTGTCATGGTTGTGAAGGGTATGGACACGTCAGAGATGAATGCCCTACTTACCTCAAATTGCAAAATAAGGGGTTAGCTATCACATGGTCTGAAGGAGACTCTGAAAGTGAATCTGAAGGAGAATCTGCCAAACATGTCACTGCACTAACCAGTGTTTGTGCCTCTGAAGATGACTCAAGTGCAGATGATCTGACCTTTGATGAACTTGCTGCAGCCTATAAGAAGCTGCGTTCCACCAGTGCAGAAGTGTGTGCACAAGGAGAAAAGCAAAAGAAACTCATCAAGGAACTGGAAGATGAGAGACAGATGCAACTGGCTGTCATAGAGGGTCTAAATGGTGAGATAACCCTGCTGACCTCCAAGCTGAATCAGATGACTAAATCCATCAGAATGATGAATAAGGGAACTGACACCTTGGAGGAGATTCTAAAGGTGGGACAGCAGTCTGGAACCAAATCTGGCCTTGGATTTGGGAAAAGATCCTCAACTGAACACAAACGCCCAAAGGCTAAAGTTCAGAAGTTCAAGCGGAAGTCAAAGCCAATGTCTCAACATCGAGGAACTAGGATGAATGATCATCAGAAGAGGAAATACCAGGAGTGGAGGTGTCACCACTGTGGTAGGCTTGGTCATATAAAAGCCTTCTGCTACTGGATTCATGGTTTCCCTAACCAAGCCTTGCATGTTAAGCCTAAGCATAAAACACATAAGCGCTATGTTTCCATTAAGAAGCAACAATGGTATGCTAGGATAGCACACACTGCTCTAAGGGCTTCTTCCAGAGAAGACTGGTACTTTGACAGTGGATGCTCAAGACACATGACTGGTATGGAAAATCTACTGGTAGATATTCAACCTCACACTACCAGCTATGTGACCTTTGGTGATGGTGCCAAAGGAAAAATAAAAGGTGTTGGCAAACTGGACTGTTCTGGAGTGCCAAAACTGAATAATGTGCTGTTAGTAAGAGGACTAACTGCAAACCTCATCAGCATAAGTCAGCTGTGTGATCAAGGGTTTCATGTTCAGTTTACTAAGGAGCTATGCATTGTGACAAATGGTGACAATCATGAAGTTATGAGAGGAACCAGGTCCAAGGATAACTTCTACCTGTGGGAACCTGAAGTCTCAAACTTTTCCACAACATGCTCCTCAGCCAAGGAAGAACAGGATGTGAAGTTGTGGCATAGACGTCTTGGACATCTCCACTTACAGGGAATGAAGAAGATAATATCCAAGGAAGCTGTCAGAGGAATTCCAAAGCTCCTGATTGATGAAGGAAGAGTCTGTGGAGAATGCCAGGTGGGCAAGCAAACCAAGATGTCACATCCAAAGTTGGGACATCCCACAACCTCCAGAGTTCTGGAACTGTTGCACATGGACCTAATGGGACCTATGCAGGTTGAAAGTCTTGGTGGGAAGAAATATGCATACGTGGTGGTGGATGACCATTCCAGATACACGTGGATAAGCTTCATCAGAGAGAAGTCAGATACATTTGATGTCTTCAAAGACCTGTGCATAAGACTTCAAAGGGAAAAGGACAATTGTGTGGTCCGGATTAGAAGTGATCATGGTACGGAGTTCAAGAATTCCAAGTTTGATGAGTTTTGCTCGTCTGAAGGAATAAGTCATGAGTTCTCCTCACCTATAACTCCTCAGCAGAATGGAATAGTTGAAAGAAAAAATAGAACTATTCAAGAATCTGCCAGAGCAATGATTCATGCAAAGAAGCTCCCCATGCACTTCTGGGCTGAAGCAATGAACACCGCATGCTATGTTCACAACAGAGTCACCTTGAGAAAAGGAACCTCCTCCACTCTATATGAAATATGGAAAGGCAGAAAACCCACTGTGAAGTACTTTCATATCTTTGGAAGTAAATGCTACATTCTCACAGATCGTGAACAGAGAAGGAAGCTAGATCCCAAAAGTGATGAGGGTATATTTTGGGATACTCCACAAACAGCAGAGCCTACAGAGTGTTCAACTACAGGACCAATGTCCTGATGGAATCCATAAATGTCATTGTGGACGATAAAGAGGAAGGAACCGATGTCATGGAGGATGTTGAAACATTCCTTGACAGTTCAACTGACAGTCCAGTCAAGTCTGAAGAAGTACAGGAACCTCCTCCTGAATGTGAAGTAGATGCAACCACCAAAGTGCCATCTATCAGAATTCAGAAAGACCACCCTAAGGATCTTATCATAGGGGATCCCACCAGTGGTGTAACTACCAGGTCAAGAGGAATAAACTCAAATTCCTGCTTTGTATCCAAGGTTGAACCAAAGAATGTGAAGGAAGCCCTGACTGATGAATACTGGATCACTTCCATGCAAGAGGAACTTGAGCAGTTCAAAAGGAATGAAGTCTGGGAGCTAGTTCCAAGACCTGAAGGGACCAACATCATTGGTACCAAGTGGATCTACAAAAACAAATCTGATGAGAAAGGAGTAATTACTAGGAATAAAGCAAGACTAGTAGCTCAAGGATACACTCAAGTTGAAGGGGTAGATTTTGATGAGACATTTGCTCCTGTGGCTAGGCTTGAGTCCATCAGATTGCTGTTGGGGGTAGCATGCATCCTGAAGTTTAAGCTATTCCAAATGGATGTGAAGAGTGCATTCTTGAATGGCTACCTGAATGAAGAAGTCTATGTGGAACAACCTAAAGGGTTCTGTGATCCTAACCAACCTGAGCATGTATACAAGTTGAGGAAAGCCTTGTATGGGTTGAAACAAGCACCTAGAGCATGGTATGAAAGGTTAACCGACTTTCTGACCTCAAACGGATACAGAAAAGGTGGCATAGATAAAACCTTGTTTGTGAAGGATGAAGAAGGCAAAATCATGATAGCTCAAATCTATGTTGATGATATAGTCTTTGGCGGAATGTCAGAACAAATGGTTCAAAAATTTGTTCACCAGATGCAGTCTGAGTTTGAAATGAGTCTAGTGGGAGAACTGACCTATTTCCTTGGAATGCAAGTAAACCAAATGGAGGACTCTATGTTTCTCTCCCAAAGCAAGTATGCCAAGAACATAGTTAAGAAGTTTGGTATGGATAATGCTAGGCACAAGAGGACTCCTGCTCCCACTCATCTGAAGTTAACCAAAGATGATGGAGGGCCTAGTGTTGATCAATGCCTGTATAGAAGCATGATAGGTAGCCTGCTGTACCTAACTGCAAGTAGACCTGACATTTCTTATGCAGTTGGAGTGTGTGCCAGATATCAAGCAGAGCCTAAGGTGAGCCACTTGAATCAAGTCAAACGGATTCTCAAGTACATCAATGGGACATGTGACTATGGGATGCTGTACTCACATGGGTCTGAGCCTGTCCTATCTGGGTATTGTGATGCAGACTGGGCTGGGAGTGCTGATGACAGAAAAAGCACATCAGGTGGATGCTTCTTCATAGGAGACAACCTCATATCTTGGTTCAGCAAGAAGCAGAACTGTGTCTCTCTGTCCACTGCAGAGGCTGAATACATAGCAGCTGGAAGCAGTTGTTCCCAACTGGTTTGGATGAAACAGATGCTCACTGAGTACAATGTCACTCAAAATGTCATGACATTGTTCTGTGATAATCTCAGTGCCATCAATATCTCCAAGAATCCCATCCAACACAGCAGGACCAAACATATTGACATTAGGCACCACTTCATCAGAGATCTGGTGGAAGACAAGGTGATCACTTTGGAACATGTAGCCACGGATCTTCAACTGGCTGACATATTTACAAAGGCTCTGGATGCTACTCAGTTTGAAAACTTAAGGAGCAAACTGGGAATATGTCTCTCTGAGACCTTATAGCAACCACTGATGTTTGGGATAAATTGTTTAATATCTCTGCCTATTAAACAATTTGCACTAGGCTATGATTGGTCACCAGATCATAGCAATGCTACCTGCAACAAGGGTGGTTACAGGAGGGTAAGGAGACACCCTACTGTGAGAAGGCCAATGTATCTGCAGGAGTTCAAGGATGCTATTCATGCAGGAGTGGTTCTGGATGTCAGAAACAACATCATGGCATCTGATATGGTGGTACCTACTGTAAAGCAAAAGTGGGTGATTACTTGATCAAAGCTGTGAAGCAAGATCAAGTGGATGGTAACTTGGTTGAAACTGTGGAGTAAAACCAAGTCTGTAACTCTGTCGTTATTCTCTGGTTATGTTGTTGGCTTTGGCAACATTTTTGACAAAAAGGGGGAGTAACCCCTGAACAAACAGAGTGGGTGTCTCTACAACAGACTCTCAGGACTGGGTGTCTCTACAACAGACTCTCAGGACGACAGACTCCTCCCCTGCAGCAATTGTGTGTGAAGTTTTTATTTAACTTCTGTATGTGTGTGAGTGTGTTGCCACTCTGAGTGTATTAGCTAGTATTATTTCCTGCTAGGTGTGTGATTCCGCTGCCATGAACTCTGTTATGGGGATCAAAGTGTTTTAGCCAAAAATTTGCCAAAGGGGGAGTTTGTAGGTGTTTAATTGGCTGCATTATATGGTAAAACACTAGATGGTTACTAATGTCTTAACTGATGTCATGACATGTATGTGTGACTACAGTGTAGTTACTGCAGGACTAGCTAACACAGGATTGATTGAATGTCAAACTGGATGTTGTGACATTCATACCTGTCAACAGATACTAAGGAATAGAACAGCAGGTGTTCTGTTAGAACTTAGTATTTATTTCCAGTCTGGTTATCAAGGAAAGACCAGACCTGGCATAAGGCCTAATGACTGAATGTCAAACTGGATGTTATGACATTCATAATTGACAACAGCTGCTGAAGATTAGACAGAGTGGTGTTCTGCTATACTTCAGCATGTAACTTAGTTTGTTCTTCAAAAGAATTACAGAACTAACTTAAGGCCAATTGTGTAAATGTTAAGTTGGACACTCTGACATTTATTGATGTAAGCTGTCACTGTAGTATGGTCATTTTGATCATGTACAGGTCAGCAAAATTGTACAGTCTGTTTTTTGGAAAAACAGACTCAGCATATGGACCTTGATGTCAAGCTGAATGTCGTGACATTCATGCCTGACAGCATATGCTATATTGTAGGTTGTTCAGTTTTCTGTTTCAGCTTTTTCTCAGGCTATTCTTCAGGAAGTCAACAGCTTAGAGAAAAACCAGGAAATCAACAACCAATCTACATTAAATGAACCTAACAAATAACCTATTTGTTAGTAACCTAAATGTTGAATTTATGGGAACTTGTGTGACCTTAAATTCAGGAGAATACAGGTGCAAAAGCCCAGGATACTGCAATATAAAAGGAAGGCATTCCTTCATTCAGTTTCAGGGATTTTGAGGCGTGAAGATTAAGTGTGTCCATCATACTTCACTGCTGTATTTTTGTGAGTCTTTTATTAGACGTATCTTGTAAGCCAAGTCATTATCAAGTAGATGATAGCTTTGGCATAGGGTGTTCATTGAGTTGTAAGTGTTGTGTCACTCAAAGCTTTTAAGCGTGAGTGTTGTGTATCTTGATTAAAGCTGTGAAGCACAATCAAGAGTTGTTTGAAGTGTGACTTCAACTTGTCTTTAATATTGTTTAAAGATAGTAATCACTGAGGTGATTGAGGGGGAGTGAGTAGGAACTCTGATCTTAGGTTAAGATTGAAATTGCATTGGGTAGGGATTAAGTGATAAGTTGTAAACGGGTGAGTTTAGCTTTGAATTGATACTACTAATAGTGGATTTCCTCCCTGGCTTGGTAGCCCCCAGACGTAGGTCATGTTGGACTGAACTGGGTGAACAATTACTTGTGTTATTTACTGCACTTACTGTTAAGTTCTGCATAATCCCTGTCTGTCCAGAATTGGATGTCATAACAACCAGTGTGACATCCAAAGTATGATAACTAGAATTTCAGGTTTCTATATGACATTCTTGTCTATTGGATTGCATCCCATTGGTCAGATCTTTTCAACTCTTAACTTTTAAATTTTTGCTTAGGATTAGTCTCTTCATCTCCTCCCATTTCTTAAATTTCAAATCTCTCCCTCCTTTCAAAAACCTTCTTTGCTTGTGTTTTCTAAACTTAGACTTTATTGCAAATTAGAAACTTTGGCCTTATGTCATTGCATTTTTAAACTTCTTTTCTTAATCAAACTTGTAAATGAACTTAACCATATTGACTTAAAATTTCAAAAGACAAAAAGAACTAACACCCATTCAAACTCTTTTAGGCCTTCTGTGCCTCTTTCAAACATGAACTTTTATTAAAAGAAATTCACTCACTTTGAAATTGATACCACGAACTACGAGGTTTTGATCCCTCATTTTTATGTTGGTACGTAGGCATAAGTATGAAGGTCTTGTCAAAAACAAAAATATAATTAATGCATTCTTTTCTCATCCCCACACTCTATTTATTGCAAACATCATTTTATACCAAAAACACATGCACACATGAAAAGGGATCCCTAGGAGTACCTAGGACACTTCGGGTGCTAACACCTTCCCTCTGTGTAACCATCCCCCTTACCTGTGATTTCTGGCATTTTATTAGTTTTGATTTGAAAACTTCTTATCTTTGGGTTTTGTTCTTACTTTTCCATTTTCCTTTGGAAACAATAAAAGTGCGGTGGTGACTCTGGTTTTATTGACGTTAAGTTTATCCATAGGTTAATGGTCATGAATTTACCGCTACTGAAATTAAGTGGCGACTCTGCTGGGGAGTAGTGCTCAGTGGGTTTAGCCTACTTTTTATGTGTATATAATTGTATATTTGATGTTTGTATATTTGTATGTGTGATATAATCTGATTGTTGTGCTTGGTGATCTCTGAGTGGTGAGATAAGTTCTAACCCGAACTTGAGTGCAATTAAGATAGGAGGATGGTATAATCATGTTCGACTTGTGTGGAGTAGTCCTTAACAAGTTGGCTTGAGACCCATCTACTCATTGGAGACCCTTTTGGAGCTATTGATGTCACACAAGTTATTTGTGGTTAGGCATTACTTTCTCTGATTTGGGGTCCAAGAAGCTGAGGATCGTAGAACATTTAACCCAACTTGGCCTATTTAGGACGTAGTGCGGAGACTGTTCATGTGTAGACTTGATAACATTTATTACACGATACTACACTTAGACGAGTTTCTCTTGAGAATATTATGGGTTGATGAGTCAGTCATCCTAACCTATAATATCTGATAGATGGAATTAAGACTCTGGGAACTTTTTAGAACATGATCTACAGGTTTTTATCCTTAGTACGCTCCTTTGGGATGGTTCTTAACCCGACTCCATGCTCGTGACTCACAACAAACTCTTGATTCTTGGTTGATCCAATCAAGTCTTGTCAATATCACTGGACTTGGGTGTTGATAAGGTGAAAACCATAATCCAACAAAATGGATGATTGATCTTGACAATAACTTGATTCATCCCTTGACCTTTGTTTGCTTGCCTTGTGTATGATCCCTTATTTGTGATTGTTGCATTCATGCATTCATGCGCATCGTAATATTCATCACACGAAACATAACTTCAAGGAACTGAGGTTTTATTTGCAAATACTTTCAGACCATGGATTGTGGACGAAGGAACACTAAGAAGTACAGTTTTAGATGTCCCGACTTGAAAGAACTAAGGAAGCTATCATATTTTGTATTAGATCTCTTGGACTTCAAACAACGTCATGGGAAGCTTCTATCTGTGTTATCTGCTGATATGGTTGAAGGACTCTTGAGTGTGTTGGTTCTGTTTTATGACCCTCTCTATCGTTGCTTCACTTTTCCCGATTATCAGTTTGTGCCTATGTTGGAAGAGTATGCCCATCTCTTGGGAATACCTGTTTCTAACAAAGTGCCTTTTAGTGGATTACAGGAGATTCCCAGATCTCATCTTATAGTTGAAGCTCTTCATCTGAAGAATTCTGAGATTGAGGCTCATTGGGTAAAGAAAGGAGGAATGTTTGGATTTACTTCTGAGTTCCTCATTAGGAAAGCTATTGTCTTTGCTCAAGCCCATAGTGTGGATGTTTTTGAAGCCATCTTTGTGTTGCTCATCTATGGTTTGGCTTTGTTCCCTAACATTGACAGTTTTGCTGATGTTAACGCCATTAGAATTTTTTTGATTGGGAATATTGTGCCTACTTTGTTGGGTGATATGTACTTCTCTTTGCATCTAAGGAATTTTAAAGGTGGTGGAACTATTGTGTGTTGTGTTCCTCTTCTGTACAAGTGGTTTATTTCGCACTTGCCTCAGACACCTGCTTTTGTGGAAAAATAACAATGTCTGCAGTGGTCTCAGAGACTTATGTCTCTCACTAATGATGTTATAGTTTGGTATGACTCCGCATTGAGTAGTTTGGATATTATTAATAGTTGTGGTGAATTCTCTAATGTGCCTCTCATTGGTACACAAGGAGGAATTAACTACAACCCTGCTTTGGCTCGTTGTTAACTTGGGTTCCCCTTGAGAGATAAACCTAATAATACTCAGTTAAAAGGTCTTTTCTATCAAGAGGGTAAAGATCCCCAACATTTGAAGCAGAAGATTATGCATGCTTGGCATAATGTGCATAGGAAAGGAAGATCTGAGCTTGGTTCGTGCAATTGTGTAGCTTTGGAAGCTTACACTACTTGGGTGAAGAAGAGAGCTTTGAAGTTGAAGATGTCTTATGCTTGTGAAAGACCTATGTATATGGTTGTGGTTGAGCCATTAACTCTCCCTAACCAAGATGTAGAGGAGTTGGAAGACGCATTCGCCAAGATGAAGCAAGAGAAGGATATGTGGGAATAACGGTTCCATGCTTTAAGCAGAAAGCATGAGGAGTTGCAGCTTGAGTCTAAGGACAAAGATGCACTTATCGAACTTCTTGAAGACCGAGCAGTGAAGAGACAGAGAGAGCCAGAGGGTCCATCTTCATCTAATATACCTCAACCTTCCGGTGCTTGGAAGAAGATTATTGATCAGCTTGTCCTTGAGAAGGCTTAGATGAAGACTTCTTTTGAGTTCGAGATCTAGGCATCCGAAGGAAGTATGCACCTGCAGCCAGATCATCTAGCACTGTTGTTAGGGGAACCTTGGGATGATTAGTTTCCTTTTCTCTTGTATTTGTATTTTGGTTTCTGAAATGGTACTTGGTGTAATTCTTCCGAATTATATGAATAAAAGAGATTTTTATGGTTAATCAAATTGTTGTTGTTATATATTTGCAAATAAATTAGTATGTTCCTTGAAAATAAAAACAATCAAAACATTGCATTTGATGCATCATTTGCATAGCAGGTTTTTCTTCCGCCAGATGTTTTATTGGTTATTCTTCTATGATTCAGCCAAGCTGACTCACCGATACAACACTCACGTCAATCAACCCAGAATCATGGAACATTTGGAACAAGAGAACCAAGAGTTGAAGGATGAAATTGCTCATTTGACTTCCATGATGGAGTCTATACTAGCTTCTCAGAGTTAGTCTTCTCCAATGCCTGCAACTCCTCCTCCTCATAGGACTGTCATTTCAGAGGTTGTTACTTCAACCATGCCTACCGCTCAATTTGCTCCTATTATGCCTGCCAAATTCCCATAGGGAATGCTCCAAACTTTGTGCCCGAAGGGTTTGCGCCTACTTTTGCTTCCATGTCGGCATCTAGCCCGGTCATGTCTGTTCTGCCTCCTCTTGTTCACACTCGGCCTCGTGTTGAGGACACCATCTACCATTCTGAGCCGTCTGAGGGCCCTGATGTTTATGAGAAGATGGATGAGATGAAAGACCAATTTCTTGAGCTGCGAAAGGAGTTGAAGACCTTGAGGGGAAAAGATTTGTTTGGTAAGAGTGCTGCTGAACTTTGCTTGTTACCAAACGTTAAAATCCCGATGATGTTCAAAGTCCCTGACTTTGAAAAGTATAAGGGAAATACCTGTCCACTTAGTCATCTCGTCATGTATGCTAGGAAAATGTCAATGCAAACTGATAATGATCAGTTATTGATTCACTATTTCCAAGACAGTCTGACTGGTGTCGCTCTGAGGTGGTACATGGGATTAGATAGTGCAAGTGTTTGCACATTTAATGATTTGGGTGAAGCTTTTGTGAAGTAGTACAAGTACAACATGGACATGGTGCCTGATAGAGACCAGCTGAGGTCGATGTCTCAGAAGGACAAAGAGACATTCCAAGAGTATACCCAGAGGTGGAGAGAGATTGTTGCTCAGATTAATCCTTTGTTGGAAGAAAAAGAGATGACGATGATATTCCTTAAGACCCTGAGTTCGTTTTATCACGAACGCAAGATTTCTAGTGCCCCCAGTGACTTTACCGAAATGGTAAACATGGGGATGAGGTTAGAAGAGGGTGTCCGAGAGGAACATTTGTCTAAGGAAGAGGTATCATCGAGCAAGAAGTATGGTAGCGGGTTCGCTAGAAAGAAGGAAGGCAAAGCCAATGCAGTATCAGCTAGGAGGCAGAGGAGGCCTCATGTTAGAAGAAGTCAACAACCACGTCAACATCATCATCAAGTTTCATCCGTTATTCTGGTATTTTCAAACAATCAATCCATGTCAGTTCAACAACAACGTCAACAACAGCCACAACAAAGAACAAATAACTACAACAACAACACGAACAATAATCAACAACAACAGAATTTTGAGAGAAAGAAGGTCTCTTTCGACCCTATTCCTATGACCTATGCTGAATTATACTTGTCCTTGGTTCTTAAGAACCATCTCCAACCAAGAAATCCTCCGCATATTCTAGAACCGCTTCCATGGTGGTATAAGCCAGAACTCCGTTGTGCCTTTCATCAAGGAGCTCCCGACCATGATATTGAAAACTCCTACCCGTTGAAGTACGAGGTTCAGAAGCTAGTGAAGAGTGGGATGGTGTCCTTTGAGGACCGTGATCCAAACGTCAAAGCTAACCCATTGCCTGCTCATGGCAATTCCTCTATTAATATGGTAGATGGTTGTCCAGGGAGTTTCCGAGTGTTTGATGTGCGACGTATCCGTTGGTCCTTGGTGGAGATGCATAGAACTTTGTGTACCATTAGTGATTGTGAGCATGATCATGACAGTTCTGCAGTTTGTAGTGTAAACCCCCGTGGGTGTCCAATTGTCAAGAGAGATATCCAGAAGTTGATGGATGAGAATGTAATCTAGATTCAACAGTCTAGGGATATAGATGATGTGAACGTGATAGTGTCAGTATTTAAGACTCCTAAGCGGGTAGTGATTCAATTTGATAGCAGCAACAGTAACAACGTTAATAGATCGACATCGCCGTTAGTGATACGGTTAGCGGGCCCTATCCCGTATGCATCAGATAGAGTTGTTTCGTACCAGTATAACACTACTATGTTAGAAACTGGTCAAGAGGTTATGTTGCCTACGACTAATTCTGTATTGAACATTGCTGATGTTACAAAGGTGACCCGTAGTGGTCGTGTTTTTGGTCCCGCTTTCCCAAAATATGTAGAAGATGTTGGTAAGAAGGTTGAGGTACCTGTAGCAAATCCAATTAGTGCTCAAAAGTGTCGGTCTGGTGAGTCCAGCAATTTGAAGCCTAGTGATGATGATGAGGTACTAAGATTGATAAAGAAAAGTGAATTTAATATGGTGGAGCAGCTGCTCCAAACCCCTTCCAAAATTTCAGTGTTGTCTCTGCTCATGAATTCCGAAGCGCGTAGAGAAGCATTGCAAAAAGTATTGGAGCAAGCTTATGTAGAGCATGATGTAACAGTAGATCAGTTCGACCATATTGTGGATAACATCACTTCCTGCAACAACCTGAGCTTTTGTGATGAAGAACTTCCCGAGGAAGGCAGAAATCACAACCTAGCGCTGCATATATCGATGAATTGTAAGGAGGATGCATTTTCAAATGTGTTGGTTGATATCGATTCTTCGTCGAATGTACTCCCCAAGTCAACTCTGTCCAGATTATCATATCAAGGAGCTCCGATGAGATACAGTGTTGTGATCGTCAAAGCATTTGATGGTTCTCGCAAGACTGTTATTGGTGAGGTGCACCTTCCAGTGAAGATAGGTCCGAGTGATTTCCAAATTACTTTCCAAGTAATGGATATCCACCCGGCCTATAGTTGCTTGTTAGGAAGGCCATGGATACATGAGGCTGGAGCTGTGACATCCACTCTACACCAGAAGTTGAAATTTGTGAAGAATGGTACGCTCGTCATTGTGGGTGGAGAGAAAGAGTTGTTGGTGAGTCACCTGTCGTCTTTCTCATATGTGGAAGCTGAGGATGAGATTGGAACTTTGTTCCAAGCTCTATCTATTGCTGAAGAGAAGAAAACTGGGGAACCCATGTCCTCTTTCAAAGACGCTCAGAAGATTATTGAAGATGGCAGTTCTGATCAGTGGGGCCGGATGGTAGAGGTCGCCGAGAACAAGAACCGAGCCGGTTTGGGTTTCCAGCAAGGGATGTCTTTTGTCAAGACTGAAGAGGTGCAACCTAGTTTCCGTAGTGGAGGGTTTATTCATGGTGATGAATAACACTCAGCTGTTGTGATCGAGGAGGATGAAGATGAAGATTGCACCAATTTTGTGACGCATGGAAAAGCTTGCAACAATTGGGTTGTTGTTGATGTTCCTGTTATTGTTTATCGCTCTAAGTAATTGCTTTTATTATTTTTTGAAAATCCTTCTCCTATGCCTAAGGGAGAAGCGAACATTATTGGGCATATTTCAAATTAATCATCAATAAAATGCAATTCTATTCATCCACATCTATGATGTTTTTATTTTTACTTTTTGCTTTTCTGAAAATGGTAATCATAAAAAACATGAATAAATAAATAATAATTCTCCATCTGCATAATATTTGGTCACAATTCACTTCTCTAAAATCAAAATATCAAATCATTATGCAGGTTAGTTTCTAAACCCATTGAATACAATGATCCTACTCCTTCTCCAAACTTTGAATTCCCTGTGTTTGAGGCTGAGAAAGAAGGTGATGAAGAAGTGTCTGATGAATTAACTCATCTACTTGAGCACTGTAGCGGGGTTTTCGTTACCTTTAGGTTTATTGACTAACCCAAAAGTCAACATACAATTCGAGTCGCCACCGCACTTTTATTTATCCAAGGGAAAGGCTAAAAAGCGAATAAAAGCCAAGTAAGAAGTTTTTCAAATCAAAAACTAATAAAAATGTCAGAGATCTAGGTAAGGAGGTTGGTTATGAAATGAGAAGGTTTTACGCACCCAAAATCATCCTTAGTACTCTAAGGGAACCTTTTTTTGCAAATATGTGTTGTAGGTTGGTATTTGTGAAAAGATTTGTGCAAAAGATTGGAGGGATGAGAAGAGAATAGATTGTATTTACAATTTTTTTTGTTTGAATGGATGAACCCATTGCCTACGTACCATCACAAAGGAGGATCAAAACCTCATAGTTCATGGTAAAAATTTCAAAGGTTGGTGAATTGATTTTAATCAAAAGCCTTAAGGTCTTTTGTTATCAAAGGGAGAAAACTCAACCTAAACCAACAATCCACCATGTGAGGAAGCCTTCAACATGCTAGTGAGGGGTTAACCCTATAATAAGCATGGAAGGCTTACAATCCAACACTAAGGATGAGGTGAGATTTACATCAACCATTATTATAACTCAAACCTATGACTAATGTTTTTGAAAAGAGTGTAACAAGTGGCCATTGGAACCACAAAACACCTTGAAATGGGTTATATTTACAAATTGAATTTATTTACAGAATGAGGTCAAAGTTGGATTAAGGTTTATTTACAATGAGTATTTATGAAAATGGTTTTGAAAAGTCTAAGGCCTAAGGCCTAGGTTTCTAATTTGAAATAAAGTCAAAGTTTTGAAAATGATTTTTGGCTTGGTTAGAGGGGGTAGAAGAGAGAAGGGCTATTCCTAAAGCATACAAAGATAAGACGGGAAAGATAACCTTTAGAGTTCCTTTTCTTGGAGTCATAGAGATGACTCAATATGCTCCTTTCCTTTGGATTTAGCACACAAAACAAGCAATCAATAATCTGAATTCAAGCTCCTAGGATCTCCATTTAGCTTGGCTCTCAACTTGGCTACTCAAGGCAATGGTCCTCTTTTCACAATCTTAAGATGAGGTTCCTATCACACAAAAGCACACATCAAAAATCTCATGACATAATAAAGGGAATGGGAAAAGAATGAGTTTGAGGAGAAGTCCTTTGAGTTCAACTTTGAATTTTAACATTCTAAAGGCGTGAGGCCTAGTTGCTCTTCAACACATTTTGCATTCTAAAGGCATGAGGCCTAGTTGCTTTTGAACTCCTTTAAGCATGGGTGAATCCTAATTCTAAGTCCTTTCTCCTTTTGTATTTTGGTTCACATTAAAACAAACACAAAACAACACAAAATGGCAATATATTTATATACAATAATGGACTCAAATGAGAAAAAGAAAAATGACATAAACATAAAATATGTGCTCAAGTGAGCAAAATGAAAGTCAAGATGAATAATGAGCAAGAAATAAATGACATTAAAAGTAAATGACAAGAATTTAAAAGCTCAAATTAAAGTTAGTAGTTAGTAGAGTTATGTTAGCTTGTCATAAGACAATGTAGCGCTATGTTAAGCAATCGTAAGTGGACTAATATAGTAGCCACACCTATCTGAGGTCGGTCAATAAGAATATAGGCAAAGAACACAAGTTAGAGGTCATGACTAGTAAGTCAAGCTCCATAAACTTGCCATGCCAAACAAAAGGGGAAGGGCCTTGTATTGACTTTTGGTTATTTGTTTGACCAAGAAGTAACCTATCTTTGACACAAAATAACTCACTTGATCATGGATCAAGTTGAATTTGGTTTGGATCAAAGAAGATTAAACTTCTATTTGTCAAGACCAACCTCAAGACTTTAACTCATTGGCCATTAATGGAAAGAAAGGGATGAAGATGAGAGGGAGGGGGTAAGAAGACAACAACCAATCCCAATTGATCAAGGGATAACTCATCCTTGATCAAATTCATCCATCTCTCTAGGTGATGATCCTTAAGGATTCTCAAACCACAAGATCCAATGAATTTGACCAAAGTTGAATCAATTCAACCTTGATCAACACCAAACAGAAGAGGAATGAATATAACAAGTCAAGAAGTCAATAATATTTTTTTGGTAATTTTTGAATTAAAAGAAAATACAAATAAAAATAAACAAACAAAGTTGAACCCCTAATTCAATTCAAAACAACTTTAATAAGTCCAGTTAAATTTTCATAGGTTCAACATAGTCAAACAAACTTTGACTAATTTTCTCACAAATTTTTAAAGTCAGAAAGTAATTAAAATCAATTAAAAACAACCAAAAATAGCATAATATGAATTAAAATCTCAAATAATCTCAAAACAAATAAGAAATTGTTGAGACTATTTTTCATTGACGTATCATGATCCATAGATGCTATGAAAATATTTTTTGTATTTTTTAAAAGTCAGAAAGCATTTTAAAATGAATTAAAATCATTAAAAAACCAAATAATTCATGAAAAATATCAAATGAGGTTATAAAAATAATTAAAAATCATAAGATAAAACTAGATTTTTTAAGAAAAATTTTAGAGTTGGTCTCATATTTTTCTGACCTCATATAAATTTTTAATGAATTATTGAAAATAGAATGAATTAAAAGAAAATAAAGAGAAAATGAAATAAAATGAAAAATGCTGAGCCACCAGATCCATTTCATTAATTGACGTGCCAATGGTACACGGTCTGGATCTGAGGATGCATGATGCACTCCAGTCAACAGCGTGACACAATGCATTAAAAGAAGTAATTGAAATGAATGCACAAGATTAGATCGTGAGGGAGAGATCCAATGGATGGGATCAACACACGTGGTGGTGGTGGTGGTGGAAACCACCATCTTCTCCGATCAGCCAAATAGATTCCGGCCAGAATTGCAGAAAAATAAACCTCATCAAAAATGAAAACAAGGGCATGGGAATGAAGCTCATGTGATGTAGATCATCACTGTACCATTAGATTCCTCTCATTCTTCCTATATTGAGAGAAAGATGAAGGAGAAAATCATGGTGTCCACGCAGATTGTTCTGGAAATGTAAAATTGAATACACCAAAAGCTTGCCTCAAGTATGAGGACTTCAGAGAACCACAAAAACACAAGAATACTACATTGAATTATGAGTTTCAGATCCAAACAGTTTGAACTTATACCTTCAAAATTATGAGTTTCTGACCACGAATTCTTTAAGCTTTTTGCTCCTCTTTGATCTCTATATATAGGGAAGATAATTGGCTAAGGAATCTAGCTTTGAAACTCAACTAATGTTGCTGAGTTTCAAGCTCGAAAATACTGAAAAAATGGTGAATGATTCCTTTGGTGAGGGTGTGGTTTCAGTTCAGCAGCATATGGGATCTCCAAAAGGTTATGAAATGAGGGAGAGGAAGCCTTTATTTATAGGTGAATGCGTCTGAATTCACACTTTGCTCATGTGCATGGGAATTGCACTCTTGAATGCATGGGCCTTTGTGGACGTGTGAGAGGCCCATGAATGATTGAAGGAGCTTGTTGAGATCATATGGGAAGCATGTGGTCATGCACATGGGATGGAAAATGCTTGCATTTCAAGTTATAACATAAAATGTCACTAATACACATAAATGAAGAAAAATTCTAATCTCAAAAATGGTAGACCCAAATGACTATTGTGAGTAATGGTTGGAAATCTCTTGAAATAAGGAATAAAAGTAATTTTGGGAAAAAACCATTTGACATGTGAAAATTGATCAAAACTGGCTTGGAAAGTTCAAGTGTAAAACATGTTCAAATCACTCATGATACAAGCATCAAATGAAAAAATCTCCAACATCAGAGTTGTAGATCCTTTCAATATAGTCAATTTAGACTCAACATTTGAATCATTTGGATTTTCTATGACAAAGTTATGGGCATTTGGAGTTGGGTACTTTTTCAAATTCAATGAATTAGGTCCAAGATGACCTATAATGTTTTGCAATGGCACATGTATTTCCTTTAGGATTATGAAATTTTTCCCAAAATAACATTTGAATCAGAAATCTCAAGATTTCTAATGCCTTTGGTCCCACCTTAAAATCATAAATATTGCGAAAGTTATGCCCTTGGCAAGTTGACCCAAAATTAGGGTTTCAGTCAAAATGACCTATAATGTTTTGAAATAAATGATGACTTTCCAAGATTATAATGGATTTTTGATGAACCTGAAAGTTGTTCATATGGTTCTTAGTAACATTTTATCTTTTTGGGTCATCTTCATTTGACAAACACAACAAAAATTATAGCTCATTGAACCTCAGTTTAGTCAGATGACTTGATTGGTCAACTTTTCAAAGTCAAACTTCCAATCTTGATGAATAAATGATTGAGGGGCCTCAAATAGGCTCAATATGCATAAAATGATAAATTAAATATTTTCCCTTGATTAAATTTGATCAGAGGTTGAGATTGCTTCATGGGCAAGGCACAGTCAAAGCACAGTGAAATTAGGGTTTCCTTGGGAAACAATCTTCAAGCCCTTTGGGTTATCTTGATCAAATTGGAAAATTGAGATACTTGGGAGACATATATGATGATTAGGATCTTTGTGGACCATTTTCATGCTTTTTCTCTTCTTCATCTAGCCATTGCATTGGGCTTAGGAGCATTGTGGAGCACATTATCACTTGAGCTTTAAAACAAAAAGAGCTAGTGACATATTTTTGTGCTTTTGGTTAGTAATCAAATCAGAAAAGCAATAACGTACAATACAAGCATGCTTGGTGATCTCAAATCACTCAAACAAGTCCCAACCCTAGGGTTAAGGAGCCAAACATGCTATGATCCTTGAGGCAATGCACTTGTGCAATAATATGATGTCATGAGGGATCTTAGGGTCAAAATTAGGGTCTTACAAGCACGAGGAAAAAGCCATTCAGCCATTTGAAGAGCAGATTGAGTTAGTCAACTTGGGTTTCGAAGATGATGTGAAGTAAGTCAAGATTGGGTCTCGACTATGTCCAGAGGTTAAGAAGGGGTTGATTGATCTTCTTTGAGAGTATTCAGATGTATTTTCTTGGTCTTATCAAGACATGCCTGGTTTGGATTCTGAAACTATGGAGCATAGATTTTCGTTGTAGCCCGAATGCCCGTCAGTCAAGTAGAAGTTGAGGAGGACTCGTCCTGATATGGCAGTGAAGATCAAAGAAGAAGTACAAAAGTAGATCGACGTCGGTTTCCTTGTTACTATCGAGTATCCACAATGGGTGGCCAATATTGTGCATGTTCCGAAGAAAGATGAAAAAGTATGTATGTGCGTTGATTATAGAGATTTGAACAAAGCTAGTTTGAAAGATGATTTTCCTCTGCCACACATTGATATATTGGTAGACAATACAACTAAATTCAAAGTCTTTTCATTTATGGACGGATCTTCCGGTTATAATCAAATCAAGATGGCACCCGTAGATATGGAGAAGACCACATTCATTACACCCTAGGGAACATTTTGTTATAGAGTGATGCCTTTAGGTTTAAAGAATGTTGGTGCAACCTACAAGAGAGTAATGACCACTCTTTTTCATGACATGATGCACAAAGAGATTGGAGTCTATGTTGATGATATGATTGCTAAATCTAGTGATGAAGAAGAGCATGTTGAGCATTTGTTGAAGCTATTCCAGCGTTTGAGGAAATACAAACTCCGCTTGAATCCCAATAAGTGTATATTTGGTGTTCGTTCTGGTAAGTTGTTGGGCTTTATTGTTAGCGGGAAGGGTATTGAAGTTTATCCTACCAAGGTCAAAGCAATACAAGAGATGCCTAAGCCCAAAACTGAGAAGCAAGTCAGAGGTTTTCTCGGCCGCTTGAATTATATCTCAAGATTTATTTCACACATGACCGCCACGTGTGCGCCTATATTCAAGCTTCTTCTGAAAGATCAGTCTTGTGATTGGACTGACGATTTCCAGAAAGCTTTTGACAGTATAAAAGAATATCTGCTTGAGCCTCTGATTCTGTCTCCGCCTGTTGAAGGAAGACCGTTGATCATGTATTTGACTGTGCTTGAAGAAAGTATGGGTTGTGTTCTTGGTCAGCAAGACGAAACTGGAAAGAAAGAATATTCTATTTACTACCTCAGCAAGAAATTCACCGAATGTGAGACTCAGTATTCTATGCTTGAGAAGACTTGTTATGCATTGGCTTGGGCAGCTAAGCGTCTGCGCCAGTATATGTTGAATCATACTACTTGGTTGATATCCAAAATGGATCCAATCAAGTACATCTTTGAGAAGCCTGCTTTAACTTGGAGGATTGCTCGTTGGTAGATGTTGTTATCCGAGTATGACATTGAATACCGATCCCAAAAATCTATTAAAGGTAATGTCTTGGCTGACCATTTGGCACACCAACCTATTGAAGATTATCAGTCAGTGCAGTATGATTTTCCTGATGAAGAGATCTTGTACTTGAAAATGAAGGATTGTGATGAACCATTGCTTGAAAAAGGGTCAGAACCTGGTTCCCGTTGGGGCATGGTATTTGATGGAGATGTTAACCAATATGGTAATGGTATTGGGGCAATGATTATTACTCCTCAAGGCACGTATTTTCTGTTTACAGCTAGATTGACTTTCAAGTGTACAAATAACATGGTTGAGTATGAAGCTTGCATTATGAGGCTTGAAGAGGCCATTGATCTCAGAATCAAGTATTTAGACATTCTATAGAGATTCAAATTTGGTTGTGAATCAAATCAAAGGAGAATGGGAGACGAATCAACCCGGTTTGATACCATATAGAGATTATGCAAGGAGGATTTCAACTTTCTTTACAAAGGTTGAATTTCATCATATCCCTCGAGATGAGAACCGGATGGTAGATGCTCTTGCAACTTTGGCTTCAATGATTATGGTGAAGTTTTGGAACGAAGTTCCTAATTTGACTGTGATGCGTCTTGATAGTCCAGCTCATGTGTTTGTTATTGAAGAGATCAAGGATGAAAAGTCGTGGTAGTTTGATATCAAGTGTTTTCTACGAAGTCAGATTTACCCGCCTGGGGAATCTTTGAAAGATAAGAAGACTTTGAGAAGATTAGCTGGCAACTTCTACATGAATGGTGATGTGCTTTACAAGAGAAACTTCGATATGGTTCTACTCAGATGCATGGATAGACACGAGGCAGACTTATTGATGACTGAAGTGCATGAATGATCCTTTGGTACTCATTCCAATGGGTATGCTATGGCCAAGAAGATGTTGAGGGCAGGTTACTATTGGCTAACAATGGAATCTGACTGTTGCAAGTTTGTGAAGAAATGCCACAAGTGTCAAATCTATGCAGATAAAATTCATGTTCCTCCGACACTGTTGAATGTCATTTCCTCACCATGGCCCTTCTCCATGTGGGGAATCGATATGATTGGTATGATTGATCCTAAAGCGTTGAATGGACATCGTTTCATTTTGGTGGCAATTGACTACTTTATAAAATGGGTTGAAGCGGCATCGTATGCGAATGTAACCAAGTAAGTTGTTGTGAGGTTTATTAAGAATCGGATTATATGCCGGTATGGTGTGCCAAGTAAGATCATTATTGATAATGGATCTAACTTGAATAATAATATGGTGGAAGCTCTTTGCAAAGACTTCAAGATTGAACATCATAATTCTTCTCCCTACAGACCTAAGATGAATGGGGTTATTGAAGCTACGAATAAGAATATCAAGAAGATCATCCAGAAGATGGTTGTGACCTACAAGAATTGGCATGAAATGCTCCCGTTTGTTTTGCACGGGTATCGTACGTCCATCCGCACTTCACCAGGGGCAACCCCTTTCTCACTTGTTTATGGCATAGAAGTTGTGCTTCTAGTAGAGGTTGAGATCCCATCATTGTGTGTGCTGATGGAAGCCAAGTTGATAGAAGCTGAATGGTGTCAGACCAGGTATGATCAGCTGAATTTGATTGAAGAAAAGAGGTTGACTGTCATGTGCCATGGTCAGTTATATCAGCAGAGAATGAAGAAAGCATTTGACAATAAGGTCATACCTCGTGTGTTCAAAGAAGGTGACCTTGTGCTTAAGAAGTTTCTATCTTTCAAACCAAATGCTAGGGGCAAGTGGACTCCTAATTATGAAGGCCCATATGTTGTTAAGAGAGCCTTTTCAAGCAGTGCTTTGATTCTTATAACTATGGATGGTGAAGAGTTCACACGTCTTGTAAATGCCGATGCAGTCAAGAAATACTTCTCCTAAAAAGAAAAGAACAACTCGCTAAGTTGAAAACCCGAAAGGGCGGCTTAGGCAAAAATGAGCGTCTCGGTGGATTGAAGACCCGAAAGGACGATCCAGGCAAAAATTAGAGACATAAAACAAAAGATATTTATCCCGATAAATTGAGTCCCCCACCTTGGGGCAATTTATGCAAAAATTAGGGATCATGGCAAGTAACTGCATCATGCTAATCTTCAGTCTTGAAGACATTCTTATCATTTATGGAGTCTTATCATTTACAGATACCATTCTATTAAATAAAGTTGAGCTTTTTATCCATTTGTTTCTACTCTTATTTATCTTTCAGCTAAATAGATTTTAATTTTTATGATGATCATTTTGAAATTAATTTTTAAATCAAAATCATGTTTTCTTAAATAATAAGAGCAATTACTTTTTAAAAGCAATCAATTTCATTTAAGGAATATCAACAGCGGTCCAAGAACAGGTGAGCCCTAAAATGCGAATCATTGTTGGTTTTCCCCAAGTAGTCGGCGTGATCTCTGTTTAATTCCCAACAGCATTTCTGCATCTCCTGCCGATTTTTGTTGATTTCCCCAGTTGAGTTTGTGACTGCCTCCCTTGAGTTGTAGACGTGTTGTCTCAGCAGTTTGCATTAAATCCAGCAAGATTCTTTTTCCCCTCAAGTCTCCAACGGATTTCATTCAACACAGATTCTAGAGCAGTTGTCTGATCCTCTGTAAGGTTGTCTCCCATTTGATATGGTGTTGACTTAAAATTCCCCGCATAATTGATGGTGTGGATCCTCAACAGATCTTCCCTCTGCCCCAGCCAGGATTAAGCCTTTATGCATGTTGATTCTCGTTCTCCTTCTCCAGTTGGTTCCCTCCTGTTGAGATTGGCCGAGTGTTGTATTGATGATTCAAACCAGCAACAGTTGTATCCTTTGTGATTGTTTTGTCAGCATAATCATCATAAATACATATACATATACATAAACATCCACAGATTTTCATTATTACATTATTTGCACTATATGATTCATTATTTCTATGATCCTTTGCTATGGTGGTATCCTTTCCCCCACGTAGATTGGGTGTGTCTGTCCACTTTCAATAATAGAGTGTCAGCCCCCTTAAGCAGAAATAATTTAACCTTTTTCATTCCCCATTGAGTTATTTCCTCGTGGATGATCATTATTTCAGTTGGTTGTCTGGATGGAACCATTCCTCCTGAGATATATGCTCGTTGGGTTGAGTCTTTTATTGACGTTTCTTTCTAGATCTTACCTAGACAAATGCTTTTGGTCCCACTGAGAGTCTATTACCCTGTAACTGGTAATATTCTTCTCAATTTGCAAATATTTCGCTTTTGCCCAATACCCGGTAAAAGTAACCTATTTCCCTTTTCTCCCCAGCGGATTCATTTTCACGTTTCCCCAGGAAGTTTATCTTTGATATGTTCATCCTAATCGATGACGGATATTTTCTTCCTCTGCTTTGAGTCTATCCTTGATATGTTCATCTTAACCGGTGACGGATATTCTCTTTTTGGTATTCTACTCAGTAAAAAGGTAGTTGTAATCCCTATTTCATTCCCCAGAGGGTTAATCCTTAATATGTTCATCCTAACCGATGACGGATTTCCTCCTCTTTGCGGTCTTCTACCTAGTGACTGGTAGTTGTAAATCCTATTTCCCCTTACGGAGTCTATGCTTGATATGTTCATTTTAACCGGCGACGGATATTCTCTCTTTTGGCTTTCTATCTAGTAATTGATAGATGTAATTCCTATTTCTCCCCTCAGAGTCTATCCTTGATATATTCATCCTAACCGATGACAGATATCCTCTTTTTGGTATTCTATCTAGTAATTGATAGATGTAATTCCTACTTTTTCTGGCAGTCTATCCTTGATATGTTCATCTTAACCGATGACGGATATTCTTCCCTTTGAGTTTATCCTTGATATGTTCACTTTAACCAGTGACAGATATTCTCTCCCATTGGTCTTCTGCATAGTAACCGGTAGTTGTAAACCTTATTTTGACTTTTCCCTGGCAGGTCATTCTTACCCAGTAACTGGTAATGAATACATATCTCGTTTGCCCTCAGCGAGTCATCCTTGATATGTTCATCCTAATCGATGACGGATATCCTCTTTTTGGCATTCTATCCAGCAATTGATAGATGTAATTCCGGCTTTTTCTGGCAGTCTATCCTTGATATGTTCATCTTAACCGATGACGGATATTCTTCCCTTTGAGTCTATCCTTGATATGTTCACTTTAACGAGTGATGGATATTCTCTCCCATTGGTCTTAGGCCTAGTAACCGGTAGTTGTAAACCCTATTTTGGCTTTTCCCGGGCAGGTCATTCTTACCCAGTAACTGGTAATGAATATACCTCCCGTTTGCCCTCAGTGACTCATCCTTGATATGTTTACCCTAACTGGTAACGGATGTCCTCTCTGTCAAAACATGTTATCCCCGTACCCAGTAACCGGTAGTGGATAATACATTTCGATTACTCCTTTGTTGGAGATCATATCTTCCCCAATTGAGTTTGAGTGTGTATTTCCTCAATGGAATCGATGTTTCCTTCTTGGGTCGAGTATTTCAGCTTTGTTCTGATCTACCTGTTTCCCCTGCAGATGTTCCTTTTATTCCCCGGCTGAGTCTTTCCATTGATTTATTTTCACGGAATCCCTCGTGTCCCCCGGAAAATTTTAAGTCGTAGCCTGGCCTACGCGTTACTTTTATTCCCCAGAGTTTCTGTCTCCCCAGTGATTTTTCCTCATGGAATGCATTATGCTCATGCGAACTTTCAGTCTCTTCGGATTCTTTTTCTTTGTGGCAACATTTTCCCCATAGAGATTATTTTTAACATTTCATGTCATACGCATCATGAGGTCTCTTAGGGACCAAAATTTGTTTCTATATGTTGTTATTTAAGTCCATTCTACTGAGTCGATACGAAGATTTTAACCTTCATCCCCTCAGCTAGAACGTCCTTAAATAGGGGCAGCTATAAGACCCCAATTTTGACCCTAAGATCCCTATTGCTATTCTCATCATATGCATTAGCATTGGGATCACACCTTGGCATTCTCCTCACCCCTCATTCATTGGGTTTGAATTGGAAGAGATCATCAAGCACTTTTGATTGTATCATACTTCATTTTCTTTATTTACTAACCAAAATACCAAAAATATGTCATTGTATAGTTTAACTCTTTTGTAGGTAGTGCACATGCCCACCTAAGCTCTATCAAGCTCATATCCAAGGTTTAAGACCCTTAATGCAAGGATCTCAATCAATAATTGGTTTAAATTAACTTTAAGTATCATATATGGATCCCCATGATCTTCACATGTTATTTTGATCAAGAAATCATCAAGAGTTTGGAGTTAGTTTGCCTTGGAAACCTTAATTCATCTGGGTATTTTATGTGACTTCTTCAACAAGTTTCTTCAACAATTGATCAAATATTTCAAGTGATACTTCACATTACATCATCTTATGCATATATGATCCTCCATTAGTCCCAAAAGTCAAGAGAATGTCAAGCTAGCAAGTTGGTTCGTGGTGGTTGACCAGAGAAAGTCAACTGGTCAAAACTGGGGTTCCCTAGACCCTATCTCCTACAATTTTTGTCATATGAAACTTATTCCAAGATAAAAGTTACTCAAAATTACATTCCAAACAACTTTAATGTTGAAGTCAAGATCCAATTTTTCTTGTAAAGTCATTTTTATGGTGAAAGATTATAGGTCCTTTTGTCTAAGCCCTAATTTGGAGGTCAACTTCCCAAGACCATAACTTGCTCATTTTTTATTAGATGAAATCCATTCAAGTTGCATGATTAAATTAAAGATTTCTACTTCAACCTTTTAGGTTTTTAGTAAGTGCAAATTCAACTTGAAAATGCATGTGCCAAGAGGAAACATTATAGGTCATTTTGGGCCAATACCATTGAACAAGTGATTTTCCTCAACTTCTAAAATGCATAACTCCTTCATGCCAAATCCAAATGAGGTCAAATTGGTGACTAACTTGAATAGGTTTGAAAGAGATACAACTTTGATTAAGTAACGTTTCTCATTTGAAGTCCATAGAAAAAGTTATTCAAGGTGGAAGAAGTGAACATTTGACTTGGGACTTAGAAAATTTTCAAACATGTTTGATTTCCCAAACTTCCACCTCAAAATTAATCATGACCCAAGCTTCAAATGAAAAAGTGTTCAACATGAAAGTTGTTCCCCTTGATCTCAGCTTTACAAAACATCCAATATCATCTCATTTGGACCAAAATTGAAAGACTTGCGCATGGATTCATTATGGGAAGTGTTTTGGCAAGATTGAACTTCACATGATCATTTCCATTTGCATGCTTGCGCATGATGATTTCAGCAGACCTTGTACACGTTTTGGAGTTGGATTGCATCACTCTTGAGGCCCAAATGATTTCCCCTGCACCCATACAAGTGAATTACTATTTTTGTCCAATCTTCAAGTGGTGTAAATATTAAACACATCGCCTATTTAAACAAGCTTAAGGCTTCATATTCATCATCAACACCTTGCCCAAGCTTTGCTAGACCTCTGAAAACCCTCACTGCCATAGAATTTTCCGAGTTTTTCTTTTGAAATCGAGCTTGAACTTCACCATCTGTTTGGAAGTTCAAACTCCAAAAATTCACTTCCATTTTCAGTTCATTTGGTTTCTGCAAGCAAGAGGAGGAGAAAGCAATCAAATTAAGATCAAGATCAAGCCAAATTGGATCAACTCGAAGGTGATTTTTCAGAAACTTCCACTCTTCGATTCTCTCTTATTTCTCCATTATTCTTTTTTATTTTTGGTTGTCTGAAGTCTTACCAATGTAGGCAACAAGATTGAGTTGCTTTGAGGTCAAATCGAAGCAACTCAGTTCATGATCCTCAAAATTCAACTCCCTGTATCTTCTTATATACTTGGAGTTAGACAAAATTGAGGCTAGATTCGAGCTCCTGAGCATTTTTTCTTTAAATCCATGTCTTGATTTTTCATTTTGGTGATGGTTGAAGGTGGACCAGTCCGGTGAGGTCCACCGGAGAAGAAGACCGGGGCTCTGGCTCCGAAGATGTGTTGGCAAGCTTCTCAACCACAGGATCCATTTGAATTATTTTAATCCTGAGCGTTGTTTCTCATTACCACGCGTGCTACTCAGTTGACTAGAGACCACATGGAACGCACGCTTTGGACCATCTGATTTGCCACCTCAATTAATGAGGGAGATCAGATGGTCCACGTATTTTTAAATTTCTAAATTTTCATTTTTATTGCTTTATTTTCATTAATTCATATTATTTTCATTATTGATCCAAAAAATATGGGACTTTCACCAAAAAAATTCAAATACTTTCCTCTTTCATTTTCTGAATTAAAATTATTTTTTGGATCGATATTGATATCTTTTATGATTTAATTATTTTTGTGCATATTTTTAATTGTTTAAAAATACTTCTGACTTTTCAAAAATAGTGAAATTTTTTCTCCAATGTCCTTTGACCTTATTTGACCTATGATAAATCTCTTGGCTATTTATTTGGTGTTTTGAAGAGATTTTAGGTTTTTGATAAAACATAATTTAATTTAATGTATTTTTAAATTGATTTTTAATTTGTTTAATTGAAAAAAATTGTGTTGAGCCATTTTTATTGACTTGTGAAGTTTGACTATTGTGTTTGGGCCTTGGTCAAGGTTGATTTGACTTTAGTTGGATTAAAATCATTGAATTTAGGGGATTGATGAAATGTACATTTCATTTCCCAAAATGAATGAATGATTTTAATTTGATGAAATTCCTCCCACGACCAATTTGTGTTTGTCTCATTTCCCCTCCCCTTCATCTTCAATCCCTTTCTATCCCACTTCTCTCATTGGCCAATGACATCTCAATATCCTAAGGCTAATTGGTTCATGAACCAATACAAGTATGGATGAGATTAGGTCCACCCTTGGATCATTTTATTTTTGTGTGTGGTATGTTTTAGGAGTATGGTTCATTATACCATATCTCTAACATGCATTAACACCAAAAAAATTATTGCCCTGCCTCAGATAGTTGTGACTTCTACATAAGTCCAATTACGATTGCTTAACATAGCGCTAAATTTTGACACAAAAAGCATAACATTCTAGTAAGTGAGATTGTAAGTCTCCCCCCTTTCATGGTATTGTGCGGAAACTTTGCCTTTTTTCCTTCCTTTGGAAGATGTCTTGGTTCAAGGATCCATGCTTGTGAATAGAGGGTTGAGTATTCTCCAAAGAATGACTTAAAAAAACTTGAAAAGCAAAACTTCACTAACATCTAATCAATTAACATTTGACTAAGTTTTAATTTTAGGCCATTTATTTTTATGCACTTTAAATTCAAGCCTTTTATCATTTGTCATTATACATATCATTTAACTTGTTTATTTTAATGCCATTTTTCACTTTGCTCACTTGAGCCATATATTGTGATTATATTGTGATTGTATATACTTGTTTTGTATTTTGTTTATGTTGGTGGTCTTAGGACCTTAAAATATCTAATAAACAAGAAAAACCCTAAAAACATATTTGTATGGACTGTTGGATTTGATCTGAGACTTGGACTTAGAATTGGGCAACATTCCCTATGCAAAAGGACTTGGCCAATGCCAACATTTCTGAAACCAAGTCATTATGAAGTGAGCTTTCATCTGATGCAAGTATAGGGATCCACTTGAGTTCATCTACTACATGCTCTTGATGCAAATGTTACTTTGAACCTGTGTCTAATGCCTTATTCTGAGCCATCCAAGGAGTATGTCATATGATACATGGGGAAGATTATGAAGAAGATTATGAAGTTGCTAGCTTGGATGTGGCTATCTTTATTTGATGCCTTGCTCTTCATCTTGCTATTTGTGTATTGATATTGCTTGATCCTAAAGTCCAAAGGGAAAAGTGGGTTTCTATATGACATTCTTGTCTATTGGATTGCATCCCATTGGTCAGATCTTTTCAACTCTTAACTTTTAAATTTTTGCTTTGGATTAGTCTCTTCATCTCCTCCCATTTCTTAAATTTCAAATCTCTCCCTCATTTCAAAAACCTTTTTTGCTTGTGTTTTCTAAACTTAGACATTATTGCAAATTAGAAACTTCAGTCTTATGCCATTGCATTTTTAAACTTCTTTTCTTAATCAAACTTGTAAATGAACTTAACCATATTGACTTAAAATTTCAAAAGACAAAAAGAACTAACACCCATTCAAACTCTTTTAGGCCTTTTGTGCCTCTTTCAAACTTGAACTTTTATTAAAAGCAACTCACTCACTTTGAAATTAATACCATAAACTACGAGGTTTTGATCCCTCATTTTTATGTTGGTGCGTAGGCACAAGTCTTAAGGTCTTGTCAAACACAAAAATATAATTAATGCATTCTTTTCTCATCCCTACATTCTATTTATTGAAAACATCATTTTATACCAAAAACACATGCACACATAAAAAGGGCTCCCTAGGAGTACCTAGGACACTTTAGGTGCTAACACTTTCCCTCTGTGTAACCAACCCCCTTACCTGTAACCTCTGAAATTTTATTAGTTTTGATTTGAAAACTTCTTATCTTTGGGTTTTGTTCGTAATTTTCCCTTTTCCTTTGGAAACAATAAAAGTGCGGTGGCGACTCTGGTTTTATTGACGTTAAGTTTATCCATAGCTTAATGGTCATGAATTTACCGCTACACCTACACCATAGAATACCTAGAGGATTTCTTTGAAATTGAGTTTGAATTTCACCTTCTATTTTGAGGTTCAAACTCCAAGAGTTCATTTCCTTTTTCATCTCAATTGGTCCCTACAAGCAAGAGGAGGAAAAACCAAGCAAATTCAGATCAAGATCAAGTCAGATTCAAGCTACTTGAAGGTGATTTTTCAGAAACTTTGAGCTTTCGGTTCTCTCTCATTTCTTCACCATTCTCTTTGATTTTTGGTCGGCTGAAGTCCTACCAATGTAGGCAACAAGATTTAGTTGCTTTGAGGTCAAATCGAAGCAAATCAGATCATGAACCTCAAATTTAAAATCCATGTATCTTTCAATATACTTGGAATTGGATGAAATGGAGGTCAGATTCGAGCTACTGAACATTTTTCCTTTAAAACCATATCCTTACTTTTCATTTTTGTGGTGGATCATTCTGGTGAGGTCCACCGGAGAAGATGATCGGAGCCCTAACTCCGGTGGTGCGTTGCCACCTTCCAAACCATCTGATCTCTTTAAAATGTTTCAATCTTGGCCCTTGGTTCTAATTACCATTGGTGTGGCGCATTGACTCAGGTCTTTAGTGGAACGCGCGCTTCGCCATCAGATCTGCCACCTCAATTAATGAGGGAGATCTGATGACTCTTGTTTTTTTGTATTTTCTAAATTTTCATTTAATAGCCTTATTTTGTTTAATTCATAATAAATCCATTTTTAATCCAAAAAATATGGGACTTTCACCAAAAATCTTTAAAGGTTTTTTTTTATTTTCTGAATTAAAATTAGTTTTTGGATTAATTTTGGTATTTTTCATTAATTAAATGTTTTTGTACATATTTTCAATTATTTTAAAATACTTCTGACTTTCAAAAAATTGTGAATTTTTTTGTTTAAGGTCCTTTGACATTGTTTAACCTAGGATAAATCCCTTGGCCATTTATTTGGTATTTTGAAGGGATTTGAGGTTTTTTCCAAATTAAAATGCATTTTAATTCTTTTTTAATGTGATTTTAATTGAATAAATGTTTAAAAATTATGTTGAGCCATTTTTATGGTCTTGTGATGCTTGACTTTCTATTTGGGCCTAGGTCATGGTTGACTTGACTTTTGTTTGATCAAAACCATTGGATTTAGGGGATTGATGAAATGTACATTCCATCTCCCAAAATGAATGGATGATATTGATCAGATGAAATTCCTATCATGATCAATTTATGTTTCTATTTCCCTTTCCCTCTTCATATTCATCCTTATTCTTCCCCATTCCCTCATTTGACCAATGAAATCTCTAATGTCTAAATGCTAATTGATTCATCAATGACCTTGTATCAGATGAATCAATACAAGTCTGACTGAGATATGTCCCTTCCATTTTCTTTTAGTGTGTGGTATGTTTTAGGAGTTTGGATCCTTGTACCAAATCTCTAACATGCATTAACACCTATATTTTTATTGTCCGGCCTCAGATAGTTGTGACTTCTACATAAGTCCAATTACGATTGCTTAACATAGAGCTAAATTTGACCCTCAAAGCATAGCATTCTAGTAAGTGAGACTGTAAGTCTCCCATTTTTCATGGCATTGTATGGAAACTTAACCTTTTTTCCTTTCATGAGAGCTAGTGGCATACTTGTTAAATTATCCAAGTTGGAGCCATTATCATGAAAGATGTCTTGGTTCAAAGATACATACTTGTGAATGAATGGTTAAGTGTTCTCCAAAGAATGACTTAATCAATTAAAACTTAACACTAACATTTGACTAACCATTGACTAACTCTTATTCATTATGCTTTTACTTTCAAGTCATTTACTTTATATAATTTAAATTTCATTTATTTATTATTCATTGTCATTTACATTTCATGCAACTTGTTTATGTTCCAAGTCATTTTCACTTTGCTCACTTGAGCCATATCTTGTGATTGTATATATTTGTTTATGTGTTTTGATTTTGTTAGTGGTCTTAGGACCCTTAAACACTTAATAACTACAAAACCCTAAAAAAATTGATAGACTATTGGAACTTGATCTGAATTTTTGGACTTAGAACTAGGCAACACTCCTTGTGCTAAAGGACTTGACTAATTCCAACATCTGAGACTGAGTTATCTTTGACAGTGACTTTCATTTGATGCAAGACCTGGTATACCTTGGATTCATCTTCTTCTCTATCTCTATGCTTAATTGTTATTTTGTTATTATCGATGTCTGATGTTTTATTCTGAGTTGATCAAGGAATATTTCATCTGATACGTTGGAAGACACTGAAGACTGCTAGCTATTGGAATGCTTGCTTGGATATGACTATCTTAATTTGATGCATTGATCTTCATGATATCTGGACATTGTTTATTGCTTATTGCTTGATCAAAGTCCAAAGGATAATGGGTTTCTAGATGACATTATTGTCTATTGGATTGCATCTCATTGGTCAGATCTTTTCAACTCTTAACTTTTAAATTTTTGCTTAGGGTAGTCTCTTCAACTCCTCCCACTTCTTTAATTTCAAAATCTCTCCCTCTTTTCAAAAACTTTCTTTGCTTGTGATTTCAGACTTATACATGTTTTAATGATTAGAAACTTTGGCCTTATGCCATTGAATTTTTAAAAAAATTCTTAAATCAAATTTGTAAATAAAGTTAACCATATTGACTTAAATTTCAAAAGACAAAAAGAACTAACAACCTCATTCAAATCTTTTGCTTTTTATGCCCTTTTACTTAAACTTTTTGTTAAAATTAATTCATCAACTTATTTGAATTTTTTATCACGAACTACGAGGTTTTGATCCCTCATTTTTATATTGGTACGTAGGCACAAGACCGAAGGTCTTGTCAAACACAAAAATATAATCAATGAATTCTTTTCTCATCCCCATGCTCTATATTTTATCAAACATCATTTATACCCAAAACCATATGCACACAAAAAAGGGCTCCCTAGGAGTACCTAGGACACTTTGGATGCTAACACCTTCCCTCTGTATAACCAACCCCTTACCTGTAATCTTTGGCATTTTATTAGTTTTGATTTGAAAACTTCTTATCTTCGGGTTTTATTTGTACTTTTTCCCTTTTCCTTTGGAAACAATAAAATCACGGTGCCGACTCTGGTTTTATTGACGTCAAGTTTATCCATAACTTGATGGTCACGAATTTACCGCTACAGTACCCCTAGGATTTAGAATCTTGATATGCATGTTCCCCTAGTTTAGGTATTGTAAAAATCATCTGGTCTAATTAATTGATTAATCCTTTGGATGTTGTATTCATGATTTAACTCATTTTCATTTTCATTGGTTGTGTTGATAAAAGTTTACTTTGATCAACCAAATCCTTTGTACTGTGCTCAATTCCCCAATCCTGTTCAAGTGATCAAAAGACTCTTGATCACTTGATAGGGCAAGTCCCTTGTGTTCAAGCTGCACTGAACCTTGGGAGCTCAAGACTTCAGATTCAAGATCAAAGAGTTCAAGACTTCAAGTCAGTACAAGGCCTTCACATTGTAAATAGAATGGACTATTGTTTAAGCACAACAAAGGTGTATAAATAATTTTCAATCATGATTAAAGTTGTGTGCCATGAGCCTTAAGCAACGGAGAATGATGAAATGGAGTTTCTCCTACCCTTGTTTAGAGTACCTTTGAGTATGGGGAGTAGGCCCCGTCTACTCAAAGTATTCGCCTTTGTTCATAGACTTCAGCATAACTCAAATCAAATTATTGTCAAGTCTATTCTTCACGGGAAATATTGCAACAACAAGATCAACAACCAAAGGAGTCAATATTTAATATTTATGACGTGAATTGTGTGCCATGAGCCTTAAGCAACGGAGAATGATGAGATATAGTTTTTCCTACCCTTGTCTATAGTACCTTTTAGTACAGGGTATAGGCCCTAGCTACTTAAAGTATTCGCCTTTGTTCATAAACTTTAGTATGATTCAAGTCTAGCAATTGTTAAGTACTCTTCTACATAGATGTGAGATGCAGACTGAAGATCAGACATTAACCTCCTAGGGTTTCTCTTCTTCCTTTCTTTCTCTTGTAAGCAACGAGCCTTAACCAATGAAGAATGATGAGATAGAGTCTCTCCTACCCTTATCTAGAGTACCTTTAAGTATGGGGCGTAGACACCAACTACTCAAAGTATTCCCCTTTGTTCATAGACGTTAGTACGGTTCTAATCCAGACTTCCTTTTCAGAATAAAAGCAAACTCACCTCATCAAACTCAGTTTTTGCCTTTGGGCTTCATTTTCTGTTTAAAACCTTTTCATAAAGGACGTGTTACTTCCGTTCTACCGTGAACAAACCTTAAGCCTCCATGCATGAGAATACAAGCAATGTTTAATTCTTAGAGTATGATCCAAGCACGTACATTCTATCACAAACAAATAAATGCTTAAGTCTCCCATGCTCGAGCATATAAGCAAGTTGACAGTAGAACACGAACGTTAATAATGTTCACTAAAAACAACTAACATGTTCGTCTTAGTTCCACGAACTAAAAAGCTCTGATTTCCTTTTTGCACTATAAGGATATGTAGGCACGAGGGGCCCATTCCTTGACAAGCACATTTATTTATTATTATTATTTCCCTTTCTTATCCTTTTGTGAGTAATCTTTAGATAGTAACACCCGTTCTTGCAAAGAATAATTGAAATGGTTCCCGTTGAGTACAACAGATATGAGGGATGCTAATACATTCCCCTTGCATAACCGATTTCCTTACCCTTTTTATCTTTTCCCAAGGTTTTATCGATGCTTTTCCTTTCCTTCATGAATAAATAAAGTTTGATGACAACTCTGTTGTATTTGTGAGTGTGCCGTGCGCTAAGGTATATTTCGTGTGACTTCACTCATCCATTATCATGCTCCAAAAATGGTCAGATGGGATTTCATTTTTCCTTTGGATTCTTACTGAATTTAAGTATATCTTTATAGGTAGAACTACATTCTGGCCAAATGTGAGTCGGAAGGGTGTAGCAGTGGTGGCCTCTTTGGGCGAAGTGTTGCAAGCCCAAAGTGCTTGGTTTAAAGTTGTATGCCAATTCCATGGCTTCTTGGCTATGTTACTTTTTATCAAACTTATAATAACTTTATTTACAGACTCTATTTGGCCATTAGCTTGTGCATAATAGGGAGTCGACATCAATAATTTGATCCCTGGTTCTGTAGTAAATTCCATTACCTTTCTACCGACAAAGACTGAACCCTAGTCAGTTGTTATGGTTTCAGGAGTCTCATATCTACACATAATGTGACTTTGTATGAAGTCAACCACCGTATCTTGGTCGATATTAGTTCAAGGTACCACCTCGACCCATTTTATAAAGTAATAAATGCCCAAAAGTACATATCTATGACTTTTAGAGGACGTCAACTTGATCTCACCTATTAGGTCTAATACCCATCCCTGAAATGGCCATGGCTTGATGATCAAATGTAATTTGCTTATGAGCATGTGTTGTATCCCTCCATGCTTTTGGTACTCTTGACATCCTCGAGCGAATTCAATGAAATATTTCAACATAATGGGCCAGTATACCCCCTGCCGACATAACAAGCATTTCATTTTGTGGCCTGCTTGGTGAGTGCCACACAATTCATTGTGAGTGTCATAAATTTCCAAGTAGGCTTCACTTTCGCTAATACATTTGAGCAACACCTCTTGTGGAGTCTTTTTGAATAACTTGTTTCCAATGATGATGTAACTCAACACCTTGTATTTTATTTTTTGATATGTCATTCCTGTCGAGTTTCTAAGGAACTCAACAATCTTTCTTATCCAATCATCATTTTCTATGTTGTCGATGGCAAATGTTTTAAAATTTTCACAAAATTTTGGTTACGCGTCTGCCCCTACTAGTTCTGACGTTGACAACTCTGGTCGGATGACGCTATTTGATACCAGTTTGTCTTTCACTTTAGTCAATTTCTTTAATTTTTTCTTAGCCACCTTGTAGCCTAAAGCTACTTGGGCCAAATCATTGGCCTCTTGGTTGCATATTCGTGGTACGTGTTCAATATCTATAGTTTTAAATCGTTTAAGCATTGAGTTTGTCTTGATGAAGTATATTAACAACTTGTCTTTAATACATTTGTATTCCTTTGTTAATTGCTTGATTACCAGTTCAGAGTCCCCTTTGATCTCGACTCTGTTTACCCCAAGTCTAATAATATGGTAAGACTTGTTAGCAAGGCTTTGTATTCGGCCTTATTGTTGGAACAATAGCCATTGATTTTGAACTTATACTTAGTAGGAGAATTTGAGAAGGTTGGAACTAAAACTCTAAGTGTAAGTAAGAGAATATTCGTAAGGTTAAGACATAATAGGTTTGGGTTGAATGTGGGATAAGTGAAATTTGGGTTGTAACATAATGCAATTTGGTTTAGTTTAGTTCGGTTTGAAAAATGCAAACCACAAACCAAACTGAAACGCGATTTCAGTTTGGTTTGCGGTTTTCTATTGGGTTAGTTTGGTTTTGAACACCCCTAGAGTCAGGTGTTCAATAAATATTCTTGATAGAGTTTTGGGTCAGGCGGTATAGGGAGGCAGGCACGAGATTGGTGATGCTTAGTCCGACTAATTTAATGGTTGAATATATAACTGCTTGATGGGTGTAGAAACCTTTCAGCAAGCTAACTAAACGAGTCGTTCAACCTATCACAATTTACTCAACAATACAACTTAATAAAATAATAATTTATCTTAATAAAATGCAACAATAAAATTTAAATAATTAATTTAATATGTTATTTTAATGAATTAATTAAAGTAATTCATAAAATATAATATTTTATTTATACAAATTTTCAATAAGCATAAATTATTTGACTCAATTAGTCCTCGTTCTAGAGGGACGGGGCCGCCTTGCTCCCCGAATGAGCCAAGGAAGTGGTTCCTTTAGTGGGTGTTCCATTGAGGTTCAAAGTTTCCAGGGAACTCAAGTTTATAGCCTCACTGGGATGGACATATTTGTGTTTTTTACCCTGAATAAGAGATGAAGCCTCTTCAACCAAGACATGCTTGATAATCTTTAGAGGCCTAGGAGAAAGAATGTTTTCTCCCTTCATGTGCTCTCCTTTTTCCCTTGCCTAACAAGCCGCCAATGTGACTCTTGGGGTCATTTGGCCACTTCTCTCGCTGCTCAGATTTCTTCCTAGCATGAAGGGCCTTCCTCTAAATAATGGTCATTATAGCCATCATCCTTGCAAGTAAAGAAAAAATATTAAATATACAATCCATTCTCAGTGCATGGATGAACATCAAACATATGCAAATAATCGTCGATCTTCTTCTTATTGCATTCGATTTGATCATACTTTACCATTTTCCTAAAGCTCATAATATGAAACTCCTCCAAAAATATGATGAACTCCCTCTCTATCTCGCTCATGAAATCACGGTTGAAGTCGTTTATTGGCACAAGTTCATCCGTCCAATATCGTGGAAATCGGTTTTCACTAGTCTCCTCAAACATAACCACAGAACGATTATCTCTCCTACGTACTCTCACAAACCTATCTTTCCATATTTGAATGAAGGGTGAAAATAACCCACCCAGGCAAGGCGCCTAAGATCACCCAACTACCATTGCTTACAATCTTAGTGTCAGAGAACGAGAAGAAGATGCATATCATAGGTGTGACTTCTAAATAATTATATATGTTCTCGATTTCCCTGATAAAGGTCCATTTGTTGGGAAATACTTGAGAGGGGTGACATTAATGTTCATAAGCTTCTCAAACTCAAATGCATTAAATGGAATCAGTACCTTTAAGTCATGAATAACGAGGAAATACATATAAAGAACTCGCCCTCAGAGTCGATAGGGGTTGCCATGTTAAATATCTCCTCTTCGGAACAAGGTTCTAGTATATCATCTTCTCCATCACCTGAAACATATAAACTTATGTTCATATGGAAAGAAATCACCTTATCGTTAGTTGTATAAAGAGTTTCAAACTTCTAGATGCCTAAATATTTTGAAGAATATACCACCATTAGTAGCATGTTTGTCCTAAGAAAGAATTATGCAAAATATGATCACTATTACTACTAGGATCATAATTTCTATTGTAAATGACAAACATTCTTAACCCTACAAGGTCATAGTAAATCGTTCCATCCAGCCGCCTCGCATTCTCTACACAGTGTCTCCACATCTCTAAGACTCTCTTGTGGGTAGTAAGTGTTGGGGATTTAAGAGGGGTTTTAAGAAAATTGATCCTCTTACCAGAGAAAACTTGATGGACAGATCTTGATTAAATCATTAATCACGAATGTGAAAAATACAATGTCTCTACGAAGTTCACACGAGTACAAAGTGGAACGGGATACTAACATTTTTTTTAGAAGACATCAAAAATTGAATTTGTAGGGGAAAGAGCTCGTTACTTAATTAAATCATATTTAATTAAATAAATTATATATATGTGTTAATGTATTAAATAATTTAAATTATATTAACACATTATTAAATTAAATCTTATTTAATTTACTCGTTTGTTGATTATGAGTGCTTTATGTATGTAACTCTCTAAGTTTTTGTTACATTGACAATAATACTAAACGCCTATTTAAATTTATAACAATGCGCAGTAGCCAGCAACACTTCATTTTAACCCAAGTGATAAGTATTAGATTTAATTATTAGATTTAATTTATATTTAAGTTTGTTAGATATTAGATTTAAATATTAGATTTGATTCATATTTAAGTTTGTTAGATATTAGATTTAAATATTAGATTTGATTCATATTTAAGTTTGTTAGAGGCTTATAAATAGGGTGTCAATCATTGTAACTTTTAATCCTTTTTGTAGCCATCATTCTCTGAATAAGAATATTTCTATTCATCATATATTCTACCTTTGCACCAACAATTGGTATCTAGAGCTCCGGTTCGGATTCATTGGGAAACACGGGAAACACGAGTGAACGTGAGGTCTTGTGTGTTTGGTTTTGATTCTTAGATTCGTGTTGAATCTTGAACAAAATCTGATCAGAATTTTAATTCTGTGGGTTGGGAAACACTGTGTGAGAAATCTGAGTGTACTGTGCAAGGTAGAAAGATGAACGGAAACGGCAACATGAACACCAAACTTCCAGTATTTGACGGTAAAAACTGGAATCGTTGGATGATCCAAATGCGTGTACTGTTCGGTGCTCAAGATGTTCTAGATCTTGTCACTGATGGTTATGTTCCGGTAGCAGCAGATGCGACGGATGAACAGAAAAACACGCAGAAGGAAGTAAGGAAGAAGGATCAGAAAGCATTGTTCTTCATTCATCAATGTGTTGATGTAAATGTGTTTGAGAAGATTGCAGATTCAACGACAGCAAAGGCTGCGTGGGACACACTGGTTAGATGTTATGGTGGTGACGCATCAGTGAAGAAGGTGAAGCTTCAGTCCTTGAGAAAGCAATATGAGAATCTCAACATGAAGAATAATGAGAAAGTTTCTGAATACATCTCCAGAGTGATTCTGATCACTAATGAGATGAAAGCGTGTGGAGAAACTCTTTCTGAAGAAACAATCATGGAGAAGGTATTGAGATCCCTTACCTGTCAATTTGATTACATTGTGGTAGCAATAGAACATTCCAAAGACCTGAGCACCATGAGAATTGAAGAGCTGCAGAGCAGTCTAGAAGCGCAAGAGTTGCGTTTGACTGAGAGAACTTCTGAAAGGGAAGTAGAGCAGCAGGCTCTGAAAGCAACTTCTGATAGGAGGTATCAGAAGCAGTCAGAAGCCAGGAGAAGATCTGATGGTGGTCAGAAGTCAGAAAGCTCAACCTCTGATAGACAAAAGAATGCTCAGAAGGGAAAAGAGAAGTATGACAAGAAGAAGATCCAATGTTACTGTTGTAAGAAGTTTGGTCACTTTGCTAGAGACTGTTGGTCAAACAAGGAGAGAAAATCAGAAGAAGCAAATATAGCCAGAAGTTCTGATGACGAATCTGTGCTATTGATGGCCTCTGAATCTGATGATATGGATCTGATAGACTGGTGGTATATGGACACTGGTTGTTCAAATCATCTTACTGGAAACAAGAAATGGCTGGTTGACTTTGACTCTGAAAAGAGGACAAAGATCAGATGTGCTGATGACAAATATCTTAATGCAGAAGGTATGGGAAATGTCAGAGTGACTCTGAACAATGGGAAAACAGCATTGATTCAGAACGTGTGGTATGTACCTGGCATCAGAAGCAATCTGATGAGTGTGGGACAATTAATTGAGAAAGGTTTCTCAGTTACCATGAAGGACAATCTTCTGAAGTTGTACGACTGTAATCAGAAGTTGATTATGGAGTCAGAACAGGGAAGGAATAGAACATTCAAGGTGAATGTCAGAACTGCAGACTCAGAATGTCTTAGTGCAACAAGTGCTGAGAAGGAGAGTGAGCTGTGGCACAGAAGATTTGGTCATTTGAATTTCAGAAGCTTAAAACATCTGAATTCAAAGAAGTTGGTACATGGAATTCCTGCAATTAAGAAGCCTGAAAAGTCATGCAAAGTTTGTATGGAAGGAAAACAACCACGATTGCCATTTGCGTCAGAAACTGCTCCAAGAGCAAAACATGCCTTGGGAGTTGTACATTCTGATGTGTGTGGTCCATTTCCAGTAGCATCGATGGGAGGGAATAAATACTTTGTGTTATTTGTTGATGAATTCACAAGAATGACATGGGTATCCCTTATTAAGTTCAAACACGAGGTGTTTGATGAATTCAAGAAGTTCAGAATGAAGGCTGAGAATCAGAGTGGTCAAAAGCTGAAGATTCTTAGAACTGACGGTGGAGGTGAGTATAACTCCAAAGAGTTCCAGAAGTTCTGTGAGGAGAATGGAATTGAGCATGAGGTTACTGCTTCTTATACCCCTCAACACAATGGTCTTGCTGAAAGAAGAAACCGAACTTTGCTTGATATGGTGAGAAGCATGCTAAAGGAGAAGAAGCTTCCTCAGAAGCTCTGGGGAGAAGCTGTTGCCACCGCAACGTATGTACTCAACCGATGTCCTACGAAGAAGTTGAAGGAAATAGTTCCAATACAGAAGTGGACTGGAGATAAGCAAAGTGTTAGTCACCTGAAGGTGTTTGGTTCTGTTTGCTATAAACATGTTCCAGAAGCCAGAAGACAGAAGCTGGATGATAGAAGCAAAGTGATGATTCTGATAGGGTACCACAGTACAGGTGCATACAAGCTCTATTGTCCAGAAACCAATAAAATTGAATTCAGCAGAGATGTGATTGTGAAGGAATCAGAAGTTTGGAATTGGGATAAGTCTCAATCTGACTCTGATGTTAGAACCTCTGAAGAAAGGTCAGAGTTCAGAATTTCTGAGGCTGGAGTAAACTCTGATATTGATTCTGATTCTGATAGTGATTCTGACTCTGGAGAAGACTCAGAAGATGAAGGTGACTCTGATGATCCAGACTCTGATGACCCAGACTCTGATGGTAATCCAGATTCTGGTGGCAATTCAGACTCTGGAAATATGCCAGACCCTGAAGATGGTCAAAGCTCTGGAGGAAGTCAACCATCTGAAGCTAGAAACTCTGAAGCTCAAGACTCTGAACAAGTTCAGAGACCACAAAGAATCAGAAACATCCCCAGAAGATATGCAGAATTTGACATGCTGAAAGACACTGAAGTAGACTCTGAAGGAGAAGTTATTCAGTGTGCCATGTTAGTAGACTCTGAACCCATAAGTACAGAAGAGGCTCTTAAGCAGAAGCTCTGGCTGAAGGCCATGAAAGAAGAACTTGATGCTATAGAGAGAAACAAGACTGGAAGTTCTGAACAAGAGATAGCCAAGTTCAAGAAAGTTCTGATGAATGAATTCGAAATGACTGATCTAGGCAAAATGACATACTTTCTAGGGATGGAGTTCAGATACTCTGAGAAAGGTATTATTTTGCATCAGCTCAAGTATGAATTAGAACTTCTGAAGAGATTTGATCTGAAGAATTGTAAGATTGCTGTTACTGCATGCCAAGCTGTGTGGATTCTGAATCTATTGCAGGATCTGAAGATTAAAGTAAACAAACCTCTGAAGCTGATGATTGACAACAAGTCTGCAAACAATCTTGCCAGAAACCCAGTGTTGCATGGGAGAAGCAAGCACATTGAGACCAAGTATCATTTTCTGAGACATCGAGTTCAGAGGGGAGTGTTAGAAGTTGTATACTGCAGCACTCAGAAGCAGTTGGCAGATGTTCTGACGAAAGCTATCAAGACTGATCAATTTCTCAGATTAAGGGATGGAATTGGTGTTACAAGTTTTGATGGAATATGAATTAAGGGATGGTATTAGATTTAATTATTAGATTTAATTCATATTTAAGTTTGTTAGATATTAGATTTAAATATTAGATTTGATTCATATTTAAGTTTGTTAGATATTAGATTTAAATATTAGATTTGATTCATATTTAAGTTTGTTAGAGGCTTATAAATAGGGTGTCAATCATTGTAACTTTTAATCCTTTTTGTAGCCATCATTCTCTGAATAAGAATATTTTCATTCATCATATATTCTACCTTTGCACCAACAATAAGAATGTAGTGTGATTTGACATAACTTTTTTATGATAATATAATTCAGTGACGGATCTAAAAAAAGTCTATAACATTTTTATAAAAAAAATATTTTAAATTTTTTATATAATATATATAATTTTATGAGGAAAACTTTATAAGATAGTTTATAATTTTGATAATTTTTCATTTCAAAAATTATATCTAAAATTACTTTATTCGAATAGATTAGTGATATAATTATATATATATATATATATATATATATATATATATATATATATATATATATATATATATATATATATATATATATATATATATATATATATATAGACTTATCTAAACAAGAAAAACTATTTTATCATGGGAAAATTGAATTATATAGCAGAATTTGTAAGCAAAATAATTTTTAGTGGGGGCTTAAGCCCCCTTAATCAAATGTATAAATTCATCTATGGTAAACATGAGACATAATTTTTATATAGTTCAATATTAAATTTCTAAATTTTTAAATATACTTTATAACAAATAAATAAATTAAATATTAACGGTTGTTCGATTCAATCAGAAGTAAAAGCAGACAACTTCGTCGTTCAACACTTCAATCATCGTTTAATTCAATTTTATTTGTCCGCACAACACATCACATCATATCCAAACAGTTTCAAATATTTTTTTATATAAAAATAAAATGCAACATTTCAAGTATTCAAATTAATTTTCACTCACGCATTACTTTTAATTTTTCTGACCAATTCAAACATTAAAATGTTAATCCCGTTTCAGTCACATCAGAAATATTGATCTACCTTAACAAGATACAATTTCATTATCTCACCTCTCATTTCCAATTCCTAACAACTCAAACAATAATTTATTTTAATCAAATACAATAATTAATTTAATATTTTATTTCAATGAATTAATTTAAGTAACTCATAAAATCCAACATTTTATTTATACAATTCTTTAACAGGCACAAATTAATTGATTCAACTAGTCATTTTGAGAAAAAAGGATAACATTTAACATAATTTTAATCCTTTTACAATTTCACATTGGATTTTTTCGACCGTCTATTAGAAATCAACTTGAGATCATTTAATTCTATCATACCATTATATTTCACTTAACCTAATATATCAAATAACATTAATTATACTAATACTGAATAATAAAAGTGCATAAAAACTTGAATATAAAATAAATAGACTCCCCCTCATGTCGGTATTTTATGTCGGTATTTTTATTTTTATTTTTATTTTTGTGACAAAGACTCCCTAATGTCGGTATTTTATGTAAAGTTTGACAAAGAAACAATAGGTAGAGAAATTGAACCACTATAAAACAACATTATCAACCCACTGATTTATGTTTACACGTAGTTCTTTTCAATTTGGGTAAGCAACTCAAACGTCTCAGTTGTTAGTGTTGTGTTGTCTATTTTCCTACCAATCACCCCCTAACTGCTGTATCTCTATTTCTTATCTAAATTACACGCACTAAACTAACAAAAAGAAAATTATATATTATGATGGAGAAAAAAAGTATACTTATATGTGTCGGCTTCATAATATTTGCACATATTTTATTTTAGAAATCGAATTTTTAAAAAAAATAATCTAATTTTTTAAAAAAAATTCTAAAATATCTCTGATTTAAAAAAAATCTCAAACTACCCCACTTTTAGAAGGAGACGCCAATTCAATTGGCGACTCCTCTTAATAATTGAATGGAGACGTCAATTGGATTTTTACAAAGGAGACGTCAATTGAATTGACACCTCAGTGTAAAATGCATTTTTTTGACTAAATGGTCTACATGACACATAATTTTGAAATAAGACCAATTGATATTAATAAAATTTTCCGTTTAAACAAAAAAGCCTAATGGTGATGATCGGGATCACCTAACCGACCTCCGGTCCCACATCCCCTAGCTACCCTAACCCGTGACTCTAACTCACGTTGATGATTCACTACTGGTGTTTGAGCATCTGAGGGACCAAGAGTGTCACTACCAACTACAGGAGATTGCCTGTTGAGGTAGTCAGACAAGCCGACATAGTCTTCAGTATGCATCGAGGGTGTACCGCCATAGTTGAGTTCATGACCCATGCCAGAGTAGTTGGGTTGTATTTGACTCATTGGTGGGCGACCAGGACGGTTGAAGGGGGACATGGGTGTGAATGATGCATCGAGGAAATGTTGGAAAGGTTGTTAGGGTGTTTGGTATAGATAGGGTTGTCAGAGGTTTTGGTTTTGTGAGGTTTGAGCTTCTTGGCTACGGTAGGAAGAGGGGCGGTTGGTGTTGAATGATCGTTGGGTGCTCTGGCTAAGGAGGCTTTGGTAGGGTGATGCGGTGGGTGCAAAGCGATGCTGGGTCTCAGGTTGATGGTCAATTTGTTGGTGGTGGTATGGGGTATGCTCTTGGTATTGGGGTTGGGTGTATGACATGTTTTGGTTGTATGTCTGTGTGTTGGTTGAACGAAACGTTTGACGGACATGGGGTTATGTGTATCCGGTCTGACAATGTTGTTAGGGGTTTGATGTTGAGGTGTCAGGTGTGTAAGTTTGTTGGCGTGGGTCGTACAGGTACATATCCTCGACGATGAACTGAAAATCAACCGATCTGTAGCAAGCCATATAAGTACGACCTGGTTTTTCTTCATTTGGCATGATTGCGTCAGTTAAGACATGGTCATGGCGGTGCTTCCGTTTGCGACACTCCGATCTTGTGAAGCTTTTCCATGGATTGAAGTTCCATTGGTCGTTAACTTTGCGCATATGCCATTCTCCTAGGCTTGCTGGGGGATCTGGGATGTTTTGGGGCATACCGAACTGCAACTTCACACGATCACTGTTGTGCATCTCCATAATTATGAATCGTATTATCGGTGTGCATGCAGTCCATACGCATGCGTCTTCAACGTTGACCTCATGGTCATGATCCAAATTAAGGTATGGACGCCAAATGGACTGAAATGTGAAAGAAAATAGGATTATAATCTAGGTAGAAGAAGTTAACAAATTATAACGAAATAATGAGGTTATTATCCTTACGTCTGTCGGTCGAAGGTGATCCAACAAATTGCGATACTGAGTAATATAGTGTCTAGGATATCTGTTATAACTCATACCACGTACAGACCATCTACACCAAAAAGGTAAAAATATTAGTTAGAGATAATAATCTTTAAAGAAGTAAGTAAATATATAGCAATTTAAACAACTTACTTTTGTGCATACGGAAATTTGAAAGGGTTGTTGTTGACGGGTGTTAGGGACGGTAGTCTTGACCAACCCCATGCTTGGAGAAAAACAGCACATCCAGAAAATGTAGATGTGTCTTTGTGTGAGTTTTTGCACAATGAGCTATAGAGATAGACTACACAAGCAGACCCCCAACTGTAACTTCTATTTTATCTACATGTCTAAGTGAAGGTAAATACATAATATGCATGCTAGAACCACTACCTTCGGGAAATAAAAAAGAACAAGTTAAAAGCATAATGTAACACCTAGTTTTTATTATTCGAGCATCTTCGGTAGAATTCTCATCTAAGTATAAACTGTTATAGTATGACTTAAGGCGTGAAAGGAATATACCTTGACCTCTTGAGTTATCATCTAACAAATCAGTCTCCAAGAGGTCCATGCAAATTGAATTTGCATAGTTGGTTTTACTATTAACAGCCTTACCTTCAATGGGCAGTCCCAAAAGCATGTAGACGTCTTCTAACATCACAGTACACTCACCGGTTGGGAACCAAAATGTGTGTGTCTTTGGACGCCATCTTTCACATAAAGCAAGAATGAATTTGTTATCTACCGACCAAGACAAAATCTTGCTTATATGACCAAAATCGGCGAGTTCAACATAAGGTTGAATCATCGGGTCCATATGAACATATTCATGGACCCGAGTCCGGAACCTTGAAACATCCTATAAACGAAAGAACAAAAAACTTTACTAAGTTGGTATGTTATTAAAAGGGACTCTATTAAAACAAATAACAAAATAAGAAAACACTTACATAAGTTGCTATGTTTGCAATCGTTCCTCTATGTGATTCACCCATTGTGAGGATAGACATTTTATCGGGGATGAATGTGGTTGGTGTAGATGAAACTACAAGAAGTTGTTGTAGATGAAATTATAGAAGAAGTAGTGAGTGATGGTGTGGAAGAAGTGTTGATGGTGTGGATGTATTTATAGGCAAATGGCTTGGAGCATGAAAAATTGTGTTTGCATGTGGTCTCCAATTGAATTGGCGCTCATGTGCATTTTGTACATGGTGTCACCATTCAAATTGGCGCCTCCATAGGGACATGCATGACACACCTAGGTCTGATTGCTTGGTTTCGAGGTTTGCATGCATGCAAGACAAGGTGTCGCCAAATGGATTGGCGCTCATGTGCAAGGAATGAATGGGGGCGCCAATTCAATTGGAGTGTGTGTCTGCATGTCTGACACGTGGATGTCCTCTCTCTTGCATGTTGAACATGTCACTTCTGAGTAGCTTGCATGGTTGACACATCATTTCGGACTAGCTTGCATGTGCGACACATCACTTCGAACTAGCTTGCATGTGAGACACACCACTCACTTATTTAAGTGTCTTACTATCAATATCCAAGACTCAACACACATTCATCTGCAACAAGAAAATAGTTTTCATCTGCACAATGTCATCTTCATCAAAATACAGTGTCAACGTTCACTACAATGGTGAAACGTACGAGTCTGAGTTATATGGTTTTTATTTTTGAAACACCGATACCATTAGACTTACGATTAAGAGAAATGCAACCTTCTTGCATTTGAAAAAAAGAATACAATCATGTATAGGATCGGATATTGTGTCAAAGATCACGTATCAAAATCCAATATTTTTTTAGAACAGTCAATGCAAGTTTTTCCCGCTTAAGGTACGGGACGATGAAGATGTTGAATACATGTTTGTTAGTCATGAAAATTCAGGTTGCAACTGTATTAAGTTATATATTACTCTTCAACCATGTATATCATCTCAACAGTCTCAAATAACCAGTCAGGATGAATCTGGTGAATTTGATCCACAATGGTCAGATAACGTCAACCCAGAAGCAGAAGCAGAAGTGGACGTCGTTGATCAAGAAGAAGAGGAAACCGAGATACAGGTTGATCACATGCTGAACAACGACATTGAAGTTGATGATCAACCACCGGCAATACCTCCTAGTCATATCTATAATCCACCTCAACATATGAAAAAGATGGATCTGCATGACAATGAAATATCCAACAGTGTTTTATATAACCTGTATCCATGATTAGAAGGAGAATTAAAGGTGGGAGACATGTTTCGTACCAAAGAAGAATGTGTGTGAGCTATCAAAAAATTCCACATGAACAACTCTACTGATTTTACAGTGAAATGCACTGATTCGAGAAGGTATGTCATCGAATGTCGTAACATCCTTTGTAAGTTTCAGTTGGCTGCATCTTACAAAAAGAAAAACGAATCTTGGGAGATCACTTCAATAGACCCACCTCACAGTTGCATTGCAACTAACGTTGAACAAGATCACCGTAAACTAAGCGCTGCATTGATATGTCAAGACATTCTGCCATTGGTTAATAAAGACCCATCAGTGAAGGTGAGTATAATTATATCCCATATCAGAACAACATATAACTATACTCCATCTTACAAGAATGCCTGGATTGCAAGGACAAAGGTTGTTGAACAGGTATTTGGCAACTGGGAGGATTCATACAAAGAATTGCCACGGTTTTTATGGGCACTAAAAACATATGTCCCAGGAACTGTGGCAATTATGGAGACATTGCCAGTAATGATGCTAGACGGAACCTGTGTTACAGGTAATAGAATCTTGCACCGTCTCTTTTGGGCGTTTGACCCATGCATCAAAGGTTTCGCATTCTGTAAACCTATTATTCAAATTTATGGCACTTGGTTATACGGCAAATACAAGGGTACTTTGCTTATGGCGGTTGCACAAGACAGCAACAACAATGTCTTTCCCATTGCCTTTGCTCTGGTTGAAGGTGAAACGGCTGGTGGATGGGGTTTCTTTCTTCGACATCTCAGAACGCATGTGGCTGCACAAGCCAATCTCTGTTTGATTTCTGATAGACATGCTGCCATTGGGAGTGCCTACAACAACCATGACAACGGATGACATGATCCTCCTTCTACTCATGTCTATTGCATTAGACATATTGCACAAAAATCCATGCGTGCAATAAAAGATAAGAATCTTCGCAAGAAGGTGGTGAATGTTGGGTATGCTCTAACTCACCCGTTCTTTCAATATTATTGTGATGAAATTAGACTGTCTAATGAAGACGCAGGGAGATGGCTAAATAACATACTAGTAGAGCAGTGAACAGGGGCATTTGACAGAGGTTGTCGATGGGGCCACATGACAACAAACCTTGTGGAATGCATGAACGGGGTATTCAAAGGAATTAGAAATCTGCCAATAACCGCCTTGGTAAGATCGACCTATTATAGGTTGGCTTCTATGTTCGCAACCTGAGGCGAAAGATGGAGTGCGGTGTTAATGTTTGGGCAAGTATTCAGTGAGTGTTGCATGAAATTCATGAAAGAGGAGAGCATCAAAGCTAGCACACACGCTATAACAGTTTTTAACCGTCATAGGCAAAATTTCAGCGTCCAGGAAACAATGGACCACAACGACGGGAGACCAAATTTAGCCTATGTTATTAGACTAAAAAGAAGTTGGTGCGACTGTGGAAAATTCTAGTTCATCAAATAAAATATAAAATAAATATATTTTAAAACAATTTATATTATTAAATTTGTAAAATAATAAAAATATTACAAATAATAATGTGCTTCCTCCGTTCAAAAAATAAGTGTCAGATATTTGTAAAAATTATTTGTCTAAATTACTTATCACGTTATCAATACAATTTTAAATTTGAACTTACAATTGTATCATCTAGTTAATACTTTTAATTTATTATTTTCTCATTTTACATTAAAAGCAATTCAAATACACCGATAATTGATCAAAATAATTTAATAAAATTGCTATTCACTTTCTTTAATTTACTAGCCAAATACTCGTGCGGTCGCACAAGTAAACTTATTTGATACGATAATTTTGAAATAAACAGTAATTTGGTATAAAATGACATCTTCATTAATTCTATAATATACTTGTAACGAGTTTCAATAATAATTATTAAAAGTGATGGTTGTTTATCCAATATCACTTGAATGAGATGATAAGATATCTCTTTCAAATTAACCAGAGATTCTCCCCTCCTCAAGGGATTAATTTATTCAGTTGCACGTATAGGATATTAGTTTTTGACAAAAAAAAAGTGATCAGTGATAATTAAAATGGTGTTTTGTGGTGGTCGAGATTGTTAAACTATAAGTTTATTATTTAATTTAGTTTATATTGGTTTTTGCTTGACCAATTCATAACCACATATTTAGCATTAATTTGTTTTTAAATCTTGTATATAAAGAAAGAGGTGCACAATTTCTTTTTGAATTAATGAGAATTATTTTTTCTTTCTTTTCTCTCATTCAGTTGTGTTGTGATGACAGTTGTACACAACTTAACATGGTATCAAGAGCCCTCATAACTATGTTAAATATTATAGTATATTTCACATTAGGTTCAATTCTATGTTGAATGAAATTCATATAATTTCTTGTCCTTTGTATAGTATATATGGTTTCAATTGTAAGAATCTTTATAATTTGTCTTCTCCAACCTTTATTTTTTGTTTCTTGGATCAACCAAAGTCTTTCACCATTCCAACCTGTAGGGACCCGCGTATATCCAACCCAAAAAGTGATATCTCGCCATATATTTTGTGTAATACTGCAATCAAAGAACATGTGTCCAAATGTTTTTGTCTCACTACAGAAGCTGCATAATCCCTCATTGATTACTCCAATATGAGATAATATGTCCTTAGTTGAAAGTCGGCCCATAAATTTTAACCAAAGCACAAATATGGCATGTGATCTTGCATAGTTGATGAAAAAGATTCGTTTCCATCTTACTTGTTCTTTTTTTCCTCAACTCTTTGTACATGATATAGGTTTTGTATTTGCCTTGTTGTATTGCCTCCTCTCAATAGCGAGTTTGTACCATCATTTCTCTACATTTCAAAATCCTCTTGAATATCCACGAGCAGTTGTGAGGTTCTTACCATGTCATAATATATTGTGTTTTGAGATAATATGCACCTATCCACTTCACCCAAAGTTTGTCAGCTTTGGCCTACAAATTCCATGGTAACTTGGCAATGACATGTCAAGCTATCTGAGGAGCCTCGGCAGATCCCCGGTACTCAAGATGATTGGGTATGTGGAGAATCTTGAAAGGTTGAGTTTTCCCCTAAAAAAGGAGCTTGCGACTGATTTGATCATGCAATCATTGCCAAAGAGCTTCTGTCAGTTTGTCCTTAATTTCAACATGAATGATATGGGCAAAAGTCTTCAAAAGTTTCTAGGCATGTTGAGAACTGCTGAGCAGAATCTTAAGTCAAAAGGGAAGTCCATTCTGATGGTCAGCAATGGAAAGAAACATAACAAAAGACCCACCAAGTAGGATGGTAAAGGGAAAGACAAGGAAGTTGCCAAACCTAAACCTATTTATCATGCTTTGAAGCCTGGTGGAGGTATAACAAAGGAAGGCACATACTTCTATTGCGGTAAGACCAGACACGGGAAGAGAAATTATCCAAAGTATTTGGAAGATAAAAAGAATGGAGTAGAGACTTCAACTTCAGGTAATTTTTTTATAGAATTTAATGTATCTACTTTTGTATCATATGTATTAGATACTGGATATGGTTCTCACATTTGTACTAATGTGCAGGGGCTGAAAAGGAGTAGAGAATTGGCAAAAGGTGAAGTTGATCTACGAGTTGACAGTGGAGAAAATGTTGATGCTTTAGCCGTAGGAACTTATGTAATGACTTTACCTAGTGATTTAATAATTCAATTAGAGAAATGTTATTATGTACCTGCAATTAGCAGGAATATTATTTTATTTCTTGTTTGGACAAGTTTGGTTTTTCATTCATAATAAAGAATAATTGTTGCTCTATTTATTTGGATGATATATTATATGCTAATGCCCAAATGAACAATGGATTGTATGTCCTTGATCTTGAAATGCCAATTTATAACATTAATACTAAAAGGATGAAACCTAACGAGTTAAACCCAAGCTACCTTTAACATTGTCTCTCATGCCACATAAATGAGAATCGCATTTCCAAACTCCATAAAGATGGACTCTTGGACTCTTTTTGATTATGAACCATATGAGACATGAAGATCTTGTTTACTTGGAAAGATGACAAAGTCCCCATTCATAGGAAAAGGTGAAAGAGAGAGTGATCTTTTAGACCTCATGCATATTGATGTATGTAGACCATTGAACAGATCTGTCAAAAGAGGTTTTTAATAATTTATCACATTTACTGATGATTTCAGTAGATGTGGTTATGTGTATTTAATGAAATACAAATCTGAATCCTTTGAAAAGTTTAGGGAATTCAAAATTGAAGTACAAAACCAACTAGGAAAGAATATTAAGACTCTTCGATCAAATTGAGGTGGTGAATATTTAAGCCTTGAGTTTAGTGACCACCTAAAAGAGTGTGAATTCTATCTCAACTTACTCCTCTTGGAACACCACAGTGGAACGGTGTATCCGAGAGAACAAATTAAACCTTGTTAGACATGGTTCGAGCCATGATGAGTCACACCGATCTTTCAAAATCCTTTTGGGCACACGCTTTATTGACAACAACTTACACACTTAATCATGTTCCATCCAAAATAGTTGAGAAAACACCATATGAGGTATGGAGTGGTAAGAGACAACTTATGTCTTTCATGAAGATATGGGATTACAAAGTTTATGTGAAATGACAAATTTCAACTAATCATAAGCCTAAATCTAACAAATGCTTATTTATGGGGTATCCTAAAGAAACAAGAGGATACCACTTTTATAATTCTTTTGAGGGCAAAGGGTTTGTCGCTTGAACTAAATTTTTCTTGGAAAAGAACTTTATTTCCAAAGGAATTAATAGGAGGAACGTAGAGCTTGAAGAAATTAAAGAATCATAAAGCATTGATACACCGATGGTGGAACTAGAGCAGGAAACACAAGTAGTTATGGAAGAGCAACCTGATCAAGTAGAACAAGACCAGCACAGGTCAAAAAGGACACATCACCAACTTGAGAGATATGATTATCTCGTAACCGATCAAGGTGATGTATTAATCATGGATCAAAGTGATCCTTGTGTCTACAAGAAGGTTAGTGGGAGCATGATCGACATCCTGATATTTATGTAGATGACATATTACTCAAATCTGGTTATGTGTTTTGCTTAAATGGTAGTGTTGTGAGCTTGAAAAGTTCAAAGTAGTATACAGTTGTTGATTCTACAACGGAACCCGAGTATAATATTACCTTAAATGCAACAAAATAAGTTGTTTTAATCAAGAATTTCATTATGAAATTGGCATAGTCCCTAGCATTGTGGATCCCATTGATCTCTATTGTGATGACAATGATGCTATCGCAAAAGCTAATGAGTCTAGATCTCATCAACGATCCAAACACATACTTAGACAATATCGCCTCATTCGAGAGATAATAGATATAGTAGATGTCAAGATATGTATAGTAACAACACTTGACAATGTCGATGACCCACTCACAAAGCCTCTTACGCAGTAGAAGCATGATGACGATACTATGTATATGGGTATTAGGTGTATACTTGGTTGGCTCTAGTGCTAATGGGAGATTTATACTGTAAACGCTAGAGGTCAATAGTTTCGGTACTTGTACCGAATTATTTATTAATAATTAAAAAGCATTTATTTATTATGTTTTTTTCCAAAATAATAAAGTCCCTATAATAAGTAGTCTGTTTAATGAAATGTTAAGTTTGACTTGATCATGAGATCCCATTAAACATAAGGACATTATTCTTAAAGTATCTGTAGTCGAGCTTTATTGTGAAGTGGGATAACATTAAAGCATTGACACTATTATGTGGATAGACTGATGATCATATATCAGGGATCATGGATAAAGATTTATCAAATCTTCACATAGATATGAATATTAGGAGTAGTATTTATACTAGATTGACTCACTATGATAATATTACATAGAAAGTTATACAAAGTGTCATAAGTTATTCTCATGGTGATAATAGTGTATACCACTCTTCAACCTGAAACATCTATGGACCCTAGATGTGGAATTAAGTATTGTATTGATGACCAAACATTGTCTATAACTGGATAACCATAAAGATATTTGATGGATACTCCACAAAGTATGTTGAGGGACATGAGTGACCTAGATAGAGTTTGTCCATCTTGCGTAACAAGATAAATGTCCAAGGGTCCAATTTTGAACTAGACAAGGATGACACGGTCTATTCCTTGTGTTCAATATAGACATGAGGGCAAAATATTAATTGTACAGACAAGAATTATCACAGAAATATTTTGTCGGGTCATATCACATTTTTGTGACTTAGGTAGCAGTGATGTGTTGCTAGACACCGCTCATTATTTATTATATTAAATATGTGATTTAATATAACTGTCAATGTCATGAGAACCTACAAGGTCACACACATAAGGACAGATTAATGAGAGATAGAATAAATAAGGAACACTATAAGGTACGGTGTACTTAAGTGAAATATGAAACATCGTATTATATAATAATAATACTTATTATTATTATTATTATTATTATTATTATTATTATTATTATAGTTATTAAATATAATAATAATAATAATAATAATAATAAAATATTTGTTATAATAATAGTTATTATAATAATAATAATAATATTATTATTATTATTATAGTTATTAAATATAATAATAATAAAATATGTTTATTATAGTAATAGTTATTTTAATAATAATAAATAATAATTATGGTGCACTTAAGTTGGGCTTTTTAGCTTACAACTCACACAAGTGGTTCTATAAATACAACCCTTGTGTAGAAGTTTTCTCACTTGATGAAATTCGATTTGTGAAATCCTGACCGTAATTCTCTCTTTCTCTCACTCAAAGTCTTCATTTGTAGTAGCTAGCACTGTGATTGAAGGCACTATGTTCGTTTGGACTGAGTTGAGGCGTTGTTCTTCATTCAACACTCACGATCATCCTTTGATTCTGCATCAAATTTTTAATCACTACAAGAGGTAATAATTTCTATCACTGATCATGCTCATCGTAAGGATCAACTAAAGGGAAATTTTTGTTTTTTGCAACGCCTTGTGTCGTGATTTCCCTTCAAAATGAACTTCAGAAGATTCAACATCAAATGAAGGAACCTCTCATTCAAGAAATTATGAAGAAGATGAAGTATCTTCAATATTCAAACAAAGAAGATAAAAGAATCTTCTTCCAACAAAGAAGATAGAATTTTCTTAAAGGCAGCCTAGGAGGAAGATATTGTTCATGTAACTAAACCATCTTACTAACAAATATTTAAAATAATTGCACAACTAATTCAAGAAAATGATAAACTGGAATAACACAATTTAGTTCTTAAGGAATATTTAAAGTCTCTTGAGGAAATCAATAAATCCTTTAAAATACAAATAAATAAAATTATAAACTCAACAGAAATATGTGAGACTTGTATCTCTCTAAGAAAAGAAGTCAATGATTTGCATGAAACCCTAGGCAAGTTTACCCAAGGTAAAGAAAAGCTTGAATCGATCTTATCAATTCAAAGGCCTTTCTTGAATAGAGATGAACTAGGATTTAAGAAGGATAGACACCCTAGGAAAGACATAGATCATAAGCAAAAGAAACGTCTAGTTATAAATGCACATACTATAAGAGAGTTAGTCATTTAGAACCTTTCTATTTTGATAAGTTGAAAAGATCTAAAGGTAGCAACCTTATATCTTCTAGAACTAATGCATATGGGCCAAGAAGATGTGGGTACCAAAGGTCAAACCTTATTATTTTGTAGGTGTACTTTGTAGCTCAAAGTTCTAAATGATTATAGATGGAACTATGCAAAGCAGGAGTATACTTCTATTATATGTATACAAATATTATAAAGTCTTTGATCCAAAGATATAATATGATGGCAAATATCAACCATTGGGATTAAAGTAAGACTTATTAAGAATATCTCAAGGTTTATGATCCTTAGCGATCATTTGAATGTATATGTCTATAATGGATCTATTCATTTTGTTATTATACCAACTCTCGCATCCAATGATATATAGAGAAGGATACACCATATTATGATTAATATTTCCTTTTAAAGTGAAGTGTTTATCAAGATATCTTGATAAAAGAGGTATACACCATTTTAAGGTTAAAATTATCCAAATAACTCTGATTAATCCTTAATGGTGAACTAAATTTTTTGCCCATCTTAATAAATATTTTTTCTAACCAAAAGATGAGTATTCAAGCGTTTTATAGTCAATGGGTATTCAAGAATTTTATAATCAATGGGTATAAATAATTCTAAATAAGGGCACGAAAAAGAAAAAAAAATCATCACTAGGCCCAAAGATGCACCTAGGAGGCTGAACAATGAAAGCCCAGTCAATTAGCATTGTGGAAATCGCTGAATAATCTTGGCACGCCTAATTTTAGATCATATCCAAGCTAAAATTTTCCTCCAAACAAAGAAGATTTCAACATTGATGATAAACGAATAAAATATGAAGAGATCTCATTCACCAATCGATTGAAGGAGTTAGACAATCGATTGGAACACTCAATTTGGTAAGATCTCAATCTAATTTTCAATCATCACAATCTGCAATGAAGACTTACCTAAAATATACAACCAAAGCTTCAGAAGGCATGCTATAAATAGGTATGCCTCCTTCACTATTTCTTGCATCTCAAACTTATACCTTCTTTCATCATTTTCTATGTGAATTCTTTTGCCATAAGTATCACCATGACCTCCTCAAGCCAAAAACCCAAAGAAACACCAAGAAGAAATGTGTTCATTACGGGTTTGATAAACCACAAGCAATAAGAAAAGATGACAATTATGTCCAAGAAAGTAATTCAACCATGGTACTTGAAGCCGAGTCTCTTGAAAAGCCACAAGCCTTATCATCAAGTTTGTCAAGCTTCTCTCAAAGAATTCTTCACCCAAATATCGGATAGGACCTTCCCAAACTTAGTAAAAAAAGTTCTACCTAAACCTGAAACTTGTAGGAACCTCCTTGAGATCATGTGAAAAAGGAGTGGAAATTGTAATTCACAAGGAACATTTTGGGAGAATGTTTTAGTTTTCCATTGAAGGGATAACCTATACCATTGATAATAAAGGGAAATCACTTTACAAAGTGCTACAAAAAACAAAAAACTTACCTTTAGTTGATCCTTACGAATGATGCATGATCAGTAACAGAACGATTACCTCTGTGAGCGATTAACACCTTTGATGTAGAATCAGAGGAATGATCACGAGCGTTGAATGAAGAACATATCTTCTACTCAGTCCACACGAACAATGTGCCTTCAATCTCACTGTTAGTTGCTACAAATGAAGAATTCGAGTGTTTGTGTGTGTGTGTGTGTGTGTGTGTGTGCGCGCGCGTGTGTGTATGTGTGTTTGCGTGTGTGTGCATGTGTGTGTGTGTGCATGCATGCTTATGTATGTACGTATGTGTGTATGTGTGTATGCGTGCGTGTGTGTGTGTATGTGTGTGTGTGTGTGAGTGAGAGAGAGAGGGAGAGAGAGAGAGAGAGAGAGAGAGAGAGAGAGAAAGAGAGATAAATTACGGATAGGGTTTCATAAACCAAATGTCATTAAGAGAGAAATCTTTTTCATAAGGGAACTATTTATATAACCACTTATATGGGATATAAGCGGAAAAATCCCACTTAAGCAGATTGTACCTTATGGTGTAAAATATTTTACTTAAGCCCACAATAACTTATTGTATTATGTATTCCACTTAAGCAGTGTTATATAATATACTTAAGCACAACATACCTTATTGTGTTCTATAATTCTCTTTAGTACATCGTACCTTACGATGTCCCTTATTTATTTTATCTCTCATCAATTTGTCCTTATGTGTATGACCTTGTAGGTTCTTATGATGTTGGCAATTATATTAAATCACATATATAATACAATAAATAATGAGCAGTGTCTAGCAACACATCACTGCTACCCAAGTCACGAAAACATAATGTGATCCGACAAAATATTTATGTGATGATACTTGTATGTACAATTAACATTTTGCCCTCATGGATATATTGGACACAAGGCATAGACTATGTCACCCTTCTCCAGTTCAATATTGGACCCTTAGACATTTATCCTATTATGCAGGATAAGAAAATTCCATCTAGGTCACTAATGCCCCTCAACATGATTTGTGGAGTACCCATCAACTGTCTCTATAGTAATCCAGTTACGGGAAATGTTTAATCAACAATGAAGTACTTGACTCCACATCTAGGGTCCATAATGGTTTCATATCGGAAGGTGGTATACACTGCTATCTCTATGAGAATAACTTATGACACTTTGCATAACATTCTATGTAGTATTCTCATAGCAAGTCAATCTAGTATAAATATTACTCCTAATATTCATACCTATGTGAAGACTTGATAACTCTTTATCTATGATCCATGAGATGTGATCATCAATCTATCCACATAATAGTTTCAATGTTTTAATGTTATCTCACTTCACAATAAAGCTCAACTACGATTACTTTAAGAATAACTTCCTTGTGTTTAATGGGATCTCATGATTAAGTCACACTTAATGTTTCATTAAATGGAATAGTTATTCTAGGGACTTCATTATTTTGGTAAAACAAACATAATAAATAAATACTTTTTAATTATAAATAAATAATTCGATACAAGTAACAAGTTCTAATAAAGTTATTGACCTCTAGGGCTTACACCAACAGATAAATCAATAGGCTTTAAGAACTTCAAACACTTTACTGCCATCAATGATCTTGTAATCAACCGTATGGAAAAGAAGAAGGTTCCCTTCACCCGAAGCCAAAGGTTAGGATTCTCCATTACTTACTCTCTAGGATGATGTCCCTAAGGATCATAGACCATGGCTATGTAGTTAGGGAAAATGTATTATCGATGTGGCTCATAACCTAAGAAATCTAAACCAATTGGGTAGAAGGTATGTTAAACCACATGATCCAACTCAATGAATCTCATCTGCAGGGTTATCCTATGGACCAATCATCTTAAGACTTATGACCACCTTCAACATTGACACCATGAAGAAGGAGAAAACTCAACAAACCATAAAATCACCTACATTACCCTCAAAGAGATTAGAGTTTGTATCAAGCATGAAAGAGTCGTCTTTTAAGGAAGAAGGAGAAGATGAACCAAATGAGGAAGAAGATAACAAAATAGACAAGGTGTTGAAAATCTGCCAAAGTCTAAGTCAATGATATGAAGAAAATCATGGCAAGGAATGGTGATTCTTGTGGCATCGAATGATGTCACTTATATGTTTTTGTCTAGTTTACCAATCTTGTTTTGTATTTATATTTCTCAATTTTTTCGTTTTGTATATTCAAATAATGAATAAGACAATGTTTTTCCATTTCTTAAATATTTGCATATGCTTCCATATTTATATTTTTTCGCAATGCATTATCTGCCTTCTTGGTTTAGACAAAGAGGGAGAAGTATACTCTTATGGGGAGCATAATATTCTCTCAATTAAACTCAGGGGGAGTTTATTTACTCCAAACACATATGTATTATTTTCTTTTACAATGTCCCCTGTGAGATGTGTTGTCATAATTAAAAAGGGAGATAAAATGAAATCTTGTTTTACAGGTGATATGCTTTTAACAAGGACAACTATTTTACTTTTGATGATGACAACCTTTGTCTAATGAGGATAACTGATGATGACAAGTTAAGCATAAGCAGTTAAGCGGTAAAGGATGAAAACCAAATAATTAGGGTTTGTTGGAATTGACTATCCAATGATGACAACCTAATGAAAGTTAACTCAAGCCTAATATCATGTAAACTCAAGCAAGTGTCTACAAGAAGGAAAGCATCTGACAAAGTCTTATAAAACAAGAAAGCACTGCCTTAATTAGTGTGAGTGAAAACTTTGTAATGCATAAAGAGTTTTTGTAAAAATGGTTTGCTAAATCACATATATACATAAAACATTTTTAAATTGTCTTATTCTCAAGAAAATATTTTTAAAAATGTCTTGAAGTCAGTCCAGATGAGTTGGAAGTTGACTAAAAAGATATGGGCAAAGTTTTGTCTTTGCCAATCGATTACCACCTTGTCCTAATAGATTGAGAGATTTCAAAAATTCACCCTAAATGATTAGGACAACATCTTAATTTTGGTTAACATCTAGATATCTTTTCTTTCCATTTTAACTTGGTAATCGATTGTAATGGAGGAAACCAATCAATTGGAACACTTTTCCAATTGATTGGCAGACCATAAAATAATTTTAAAATGATTTCCTTTTTAAGCCAACCTCTAGCCTATAAATAGAGATCCCTTCCCTAATTTCAAATCATCCAGAACCGAGTTTCATTTCATACTTCGCTTTCTCCCTCTCTCTAAACTTTTCTTTTACTTTCTCTCACTAAGTTTTTAGTTGAAGTGTTTTTCGAGAAAGTCATTTTTATGAGTGAGAAGTTGTAATTATGCGTGTGTAAATTTGTAATTTACCCAAGGAACCTTATTTTATACCTTGGTTTAACATTTTATCCAATTAGGGATTGTTTGTTTGAGTTAGAACCTAAACCCATAAAATCTTTGGTTTAGGGATTGTGCGATCAAACCCTTGTTTAGGTTTGAAGGCTCAACCTATGATAAAATCTTTCATAGGTCCTTGGTTAGCCCATGGTAAAAACAAGTTAAGGTTGAAGCTTAACCCGATATTAAAATCTTGATAAGGTTCGAGATTAGCCCGATATTGAATCCTCTCAGGTTATTGGTTAGCCTATGGTAAAACCAAGGTTTAAGTTTTAAGATTAGCCCGATATTAAATTCTTTTAGGTTATTGGTTTGCTCGTGGTAAAACCTGTTGGTGTAAGCCCTAGAGGCCAATACTTTTGGTACTTGTATCAAATTATTTATTAATAATAAAATGCTTTTTCTTTATTATGTTTGTTTAATAAAGTCCCTAGAATAGCTAGTCCATTTAATGTATCAAGTATGACTTAATCATGAGATCCCATTAAATATAAGGACATTATTCTTAAAGTATCCGTAGTCGAGCTTTGTTATGAAGTGGGATAACATTAAAGCATTAAGACTATTATCTATATCGAGTGATGATCACATCTCATGGATCATAGATAAGGAGTTATCAAGTATTAAACATAAGTCTGAATATTGAGAGTAATATTTATACTGGATCGATCCGCTATGAGAATACTATATAGAATGTTATGCTAAGTGTCATAAGTTATTCTCATGGTGATAATGGTGTATACCACCCTTTGACCTGAAACCACTATGTACCCTAGATGTAGAGTCGAGTGCCTTATTACTGATCAAACATTGTTCGTAACTGGATGACCATAAAGACAATTGATGGGTACTCCACGAAGCATGTTGAGGAACATGAGTGACCTAGATGGAATTTGCCCATCCTGCGTAACAGGATAAATGTCTACGGGCCCAATATTGAACTGGACAAGGATGACACGATCTACACCTTGTGTTCAATATAGACATAAGGCCAAAAGGGTAATTGTACACATAAGTATTATCACAAAAGGATTTGTCAAATCACATGACATTTTCGTGTCTTAGGTAGCAGTGATGTGTTGCTAGATACCAGTCACTGTTTATTATGTTAAATACGTGATTTAATATAAATGTGAATGTTGCGAAAACCTACAGGGTCACACACAAAAGGACGGATTGATGAGAGATAGAGTAACTAAAGAACACCGTAAGGTACGGTGCACTTAAGTGAATTGTAGAACATCATAAGGTACGGTGTACTTAAGTAGAATACGAAATATGGTAAGGTACCACGCGCTTAAGTGATTTTGGCATATTATGAGATATGGGCCACATACACTTAAGTGGGCTTTTTATCTTGCATCCCACATAAGTGGTTCTATAAATAGAACCCTTGTGCAGAAGCATTTTGCAGTTGCAATTTCATTTCTCTCTCTCTCTCTCTCTCTCACACACACACACACTCACTCACTCAAAGCCTTCATTCGTAGCAGCTAGCACTGACATTGAAGGAATCCGTTCGTGTGGACTGAGTAGAGGCGTTGTCACCATTCAACGTTCGTGATTGCTCTGTAGATCTGCATCAAAGGTTTCAATCGCCACAAGAGGTAACGATTCTATCACTGATCATGCCCATTCGTAAGGATCACTAAAGGAGAATTTTTTTAAATTCTGCTGTATTTTGGATCGCTCTTCTCCTTCAAAACCAAGGTTTAAGGTTCATGATCTCAGATTGTTATTAAAAGATCTCAAGGTTTGTTTATAAGCTTGAAGACTAACCGCTCCAAGATTCTCGTGGAAAGGAGACTCACCGCATCGATTCGCCATTTGGAAGGAAGACTCACTGCTTCACTCAATGTTTATCATTTGGTTGGAAGTTAACCTTAAACTTCCATTTTTCTTGTATAAGGGGGTTCATAAGTATAACCTACTAAATTCTCTCAAGCTTATTGGATAATATCAAGATCAATTCTTGGGGAGAGGAGTAAATCTTTTTTCTTTGTTTGACTGAACCTCTATAAATTTTGGTGTTCTTTATTTTCCCTTAACTCTTTACTTTCCGCATATTACATTTTGAAAACCTTATTTTCCCCAGCTTAATATTAGATATGATTTTAAACTCTGATTTTGATCCGCAAAGTTTTTCAAAACCATGTTTTCCTGAACCAAATAATCCCCCCCCCCATCTTTTATGTGTGAAGTCACATATCCAACACCAATTCTGTCCCCAAGAATTGATCTTGAGAGTATCCAATAAGCTTAAGATATTTTAGTAGGTTAAATTCTCGAACCCCCTTATACAAGAAAAAGTGAAGTTTGTGGCTAACTTCCAACCAAACAACAAACATAGGAGAGAAGCAGTGAGTCTTCCTTCCAAACGGTGGATCTAAGCGGTTAGTCTTCTTTCCACACGAAACTTGGAGCAGTTAGTATTCAAGCTTTAAACAAACCTTATGAGCTTTTAACATCAGGATGAGCTCTTAATCCTAAACTTGGTTTTATATCGTGCTAACCAAAAACTTGTGAGATTGTACTACGAGGTTAACCTCGAACCAAAATAATCTTTCACCACCAGGATGACCTTTAACCAAAACTTGGTTTTATTATGGGCTAACATAGAACCTATGATATTTTATCACGGGCTAATCTCGAACCTTGAAAGCTTTTAAACGGGTTGAACTTTCGAACATAAACAGAGGCTTAATCACACAATTCCCAAACCAAAGCTTTTTATGGGTTTAGCTTCGAACCCAAACAAACAATCCTTAAATGGATATACTGTTCAACCAGGTATAAACAAAAAATCCTTGGTGAAATTACAAATTTACCCTTCCATAATTACAACTTCCTCACTCGCAAAATGACTTTCTCGAAAAGCACTTCGACTAAAATCTTAGTGAGAGAAAGTAAATAAAATAATTTTTTAGAAAGAAAGTATGAAGTGAGAAAATGAAATCATGTTTCTGGATGATTTTGAAAGTGGGAAGGGACCTTTATTTATAGGCAAGAGGTTGACACAAAAAAGGAAAAGTTTTAAGGCTAATTTATGTCTTACCAATCGATTGGCAACATACACTAATCGATTGGTTGCCTTCAAATTAATCTATTACTAGGCTAAAAAAGGAAGGTTAAAATATTTAACAGTTATCAGATATTAAGGCACTGCCCTAATTGATTAGGGCATCTTTTTGAACTTCTCTAATCAATTGTCATCCTAATCAATTGCCATAAGGTGCTAATTAATTAGCAAGAGCAAAAACTTACCCATATATTTTTTGACAATTCCTAACTTGTCTGACACGACTTCAAGGCATTTTTAGAAATGTTTTCTTGAGAAAATAACTTTGAAAATAAATTTATGTGTGTGTGTATGATTTATCCATGCACTTTTACGTGAAAGTGCTTATGTTGTACAATGTATTCACTCATACGAGTCGAGGAAGACTTTCATATACTCCAAAACTTGTCAGATGCTTTATCTTTATAGACACTTGATTTAGTTTTCTTTGAGAAGAGGCTTGAGTTATAATCCATTTGGTTTCCGTCATCAATAGAGTAAAGTCCATCAAACTCTAATACTCTACTTTGCATATTTAATCACTTTTACCGCTTTATACTTGAATTTAATTATTGTCATCATTAAACATTTAGTTATCATTTATTAAGAGCACGTTCGTCCATATTTAATAGTTATCATCATCAAAAACATGTTTTATGATCTGCAAAACAAGGTTTCACATGTTCAGCCTCTCCGTAGGTCACATGAAAACATTTTATCCCTACTCGACTCATGCTTCAGGGGTTGTGTACATGTTCAGTATCTTAGTAAGTCTCAGGAAAAAATCTCTCCCATACGCGACTCATGCTTGAGGGGATGTGTACATGTCTAGTCTTTCGGTAGATCTTACAAAAGCATTTCCCTTACGCAACTAATTAGTGAGGGACTGTGTACATGTATGTTCTATTGCGCCGAGTCATCAAGAATGGACCAAGTTTTAGCTTAGATCTAATAAAGCTTGCCCTAAATTGTAGCCAGTCTAATAGAACAAGGTCAAGCAGAGGCAGTTGATGAGCCAACACTACTACGAAATATACCTTTCGTAACATAATATTACTAAAAGACATAACTCATTTTTTTGGGCATTTTTTATACTAAAAGACGTTTCACTAAGGTCTATATTAACAACCATGGTGAAAACTGAAATGTACATGGAGTGACAGGTTTCGAATCTCATCACCAATAATTTTCTATTTTTTTTACAAAGAGGGTTTGTCCTTATATCACCACGATTAGTACCATAAATCATTGTGAAAGGTTCTTACATTTCATTTCGGTTTTTATTATCAACCTTGGTGAAAGATATTACATATTTCGAAGTATTATCTTTGTTGTATCAAAGCTTACAACATGTAATTTAACTCCACCAAATCTTAGGAAATGACTATGTTATATGTTAGTCTTCACAAGACTTCTTATTTCTCCAAAACTTCTTTCATGGTATTTGCTAAGTTACAAGTTTACGTTTTTTTGCTATTGGATCAATAATTTATGCTTCCAAATCTGGTTAACATGTTTTTTGTTCAAGAAAGTGTTAATGGAGATTACAAAAGTGAACTTTTATTGAGTATAGAAGTGTATGTTCCAGAAAGCATTATTGGAGATTATAGAAGTGATAGTACTACTGGTATACTGGTATATGGATTATAGAAGTGTATGAATTAGAAGTGAACTTTCTGCATATGTTATAATTACAATGTCATACTAATACTTTTTAACTTGTAAATAGGGAATGTGAATGAAAAAAATTATCTCAAGAAACCCCATATTATGAAGAAAAACTATAAGAAGGATGAAGTTAAAGTGAAAGCTGCAAACTTGTGTGAAAGACCCATAATGACATCCATTCAAATTTAACCCAGATTTGCAGCTCTCAATTTAGCTTCATCCTCTTTTTATTGTATATTCCATTTTGAGACAACAAGCTCATTTATTCGTCTTCATCCTCAACAAATTTTTTCAATTAAAGGTATGTTCGTGAAACATTTAATGAGTTGATATGTTGTTGTTGTTGATAAAAGTTATATATTGTTAGTAATAAAAGTTGTATGTTATATGTTATTTATGGTATGTTGTTGATGATTTTGTTGTTGTTAATAAAAGTTGTTTGTTGTATATTGTATGTTATTTAAGGTATGTTGTTGATGTATGTTGTTGTTAATATTTGTTTAATGATATACCTTCTAAATTGCAACTTCATTACGTTTAGTCAACATGTCATAAAAGATGATTATTATATCGTATGTGATTTGAGTATTTTTCCAATCCCTTACCGAATATATAACCTTTCGAATTGAATTAGAAAATTATAATATGAGATATTAAGTTATATTAGAAAACAAGTTACACTTATCAATGTTATACAATATTTCTTCATCCCATATCTGCATTTCTCTCTTTAACAGTTAAAACATGGTTTAATGCTCTAGTTCTTCAACACCACCTTCCTTTATCTCTAATTTTGTTTACAAAATAAATAATATTTTTCAAAATGAACTAGAGGTGAAGGAAGGGGGGGGGGGGGGGTTTAAGAACTAGAAGCATTGAAACAAGACTTAACTGTTAAAGAGTGAAATGCAGATTATGGACTGCAGAAAACTTGTACAACATTGATTAGTGTAACTTATTATTCTAATATAACTTCATGTCTCATATTATATTTTTCTAAATTTGATTGAAATATTATATTTTTACTGCGCAGTTGGTGAAATAAGAATTTCACATAAGTTATAATAAATTCAAGTAAACATATCACCACAGTTGTAATCAAAGAGCATAATGATATATTATGCGTTGAGTATTTTACCACGGTTGGATTCTAGGACCATTGTCAAATGTGTTGAAATCTAGAAACAAATGCAGGCGTCGGGAATCGAACCCCAAATCACAACCTTATACTACGGTTGTTTTAAACAAATATAATGGTATATTATGCGCTACAACTTTTTTACCATGGATAGTCCACTGTTGTTGTAAAAAGGACACATACAACCACAAGCTACCTTACCATGGACCACCATCCATAGTAGAGTCTTTCTACCAACTATGGTTATATGTGTATTGCATAATAGTGCATGTTGATCACGTCGGTCCAAAACTAATACATAAAGAATATTTGAATTAAGATATGAGGGATACTATATTTATGGTTGATTGAGAGCATTATGTCATAGGATCATATAATCAAAACAGATTGTTAATTTCCATTAAGAAATCACATAATTAGAGACAATCATCTTAAATGGTCTTTGATTGTCCTTGAATATGAAATGAGTCATAACTAAAGAAAAGCTATATACGCAATTCACATAATATATTATTGAGAATCTTTATTGATAAATTATATTAGTGTACTTTTTCATCTATCTCTCTCTCTCTCTCTCTCTCTCTATATATATATATATATATATATATATATATATATATATATATATATATGAAAAAGTACACTAATATAATTTATCAACTTATTTTAAGAGTTAAATTTTTCCAGCTTACTTTAAATCATAGCCTTTGTATTTGAATTGATTAATTTTTAAGAATCAAATGTCACAATCATCTAAAATTTCAAGTTCCCTTCATCAGACTTTTCATCAAACTTACCAAGGTTGTATAGCATGTCGTGCTTACAGCATCCGCCCAAAAATATTTTGGAAGATTCGAGTCATTAAGCATTATTCTTGCAAGTTTCACGAGTGACCTATTCCTTCTCTCGACCACTCCATTTTATCGAGGAGTCCTTGGTGCCGAGAAATTGTGAAAGATTCCATGTTCTTCACAAAATTCTTCGAAAGAGGCATTTTGAAATTCTCTGCCATGATCACTTCTTATGGAGGTAATTTTTAATGATTTCTCATTTTGGGCTTTCCTTGCATACTTCTTGAACGCTTTAAATGCATCACTTTTCTGTACTAAAAAGAATGTCCAAGTATATCTAGATAAATCATCAACAATAACTAAAGCGTATACATTACCTCTGAAGCTTCTTGTTCTTGATGGACTAAATAAGTCCATATGCAACAATTGTAGTGGCCTTGTAGTGGAAACTACATTCTTTGATATGAAAGTTGATTTGGTTTGCTTTCCCTTTTGACAAGCATCACATAATCTATCTTTGACAAACTTTATCTTAGGCAATTCAATGACAATATCATACTTAACTAGTTTATTCAAGTGTTCCATATGAATATAAGCAATTCTCTTATGCCATAGCCATGCATCATTGTTGTTCACCATAAGACATTTTACCTTCAAAGACAAATCATCAAGCGAAATCATAAATATATTATTAAATCTCGTACCTTTGAGTTTTACCTTATGTGTGACTTCATCTACAATCAAGCACTCATCCTTGGTGAACTTGATTTTGAAGCCTTTGTCACAAAGTTGGCTAATACTTAGAAGATTGTGCTTTAGTCCTTCGACATAAAGAGCATCTTTAATGGATGTGAAAGGTGGTGCTCCAACTTTTCCTATACCAAGAATTCTTCCTTTGTTGTTATCACCATAAGTGACAAAACCCTTGGCCTTTAATGCTAGATTTGAAATTTTGTTAAGGTCTCCCGTCATATGCTTGGAACAACCACTATCAAAATACCAAAGATTTGATGTGGTTTTCAAGCATACCTACAAAACAAATTAAGTTTTCTTAGGTATCCAAATTGCTTTGGGTCCTTCATAATTAGTGTCTTTCTTTACCCACACGTAATACCCACTTGTTATGCTAAAATTTCTAACATAGCATGCATTAGGTGTATGACCAACTATTCCGCAATAAAAACAAGTAGGTTAAAAATTGATTCTATATCTAGGAACATAAAATTTCTTTTTAGAAAATCTTTTCCTTTTAGGATAGTGATGAACATCTTTTAGCTTGTTCACTTTCTCTTTGGATGGTTGGTCATTAGTTTTAACAAAGATAGTTTTACTAGAACTTGGTTTGGAAAACTTTGAATAACCAAGTCCACTTTTGTCATTGAAATATCTTTGTTGGCTAAGGACACCTTCTAACCCAATTTTTCCTTTATCATACCTTTCAAAAATCCTTTTTAATTGGATAATTTGTAAAGAAAGCGATTCACAATTTTTACATACAAAATTCTGTTTTTCACTAATCATCTTTTGTTTTTCATCATCGACATCTTTTTCCAATGTCACGACTTTTTCTTCTAGAGATGAAATTAGTTTATTTTGAGATGATATTATTTTATAAAGAATTTTGCATTCTTTAAGAAGTTCATTTATAGCACCTTGTGCATCACTATCATAAAGAGAAAAATCGTTACTAACCTCATCTTCTTCATCGTCAGAATAGTGTGAAGCCATAATGCTAAATTTCACATTCGTCACTTTTCAATCTGGATGAAGAACTTATCTCATTATCTTCTCATGCAACATACACCTTTTTATTCTCGAATTCCTTCTTGCCTTTAAAGCCACCTTTCTTGGAGAGTTTCGAACAATCCGACTTTATATGACCTTGCTTTCCACATTCATAGCATGTGATATCTTGTGTAGATGTGGAAGCCTCCCTTTTCCTGAAATGTTTATTTATTTTTTCATAAAAGGATTTGTCATTTTTACCAAAAAACTTACCGAGCTTTTTAACAAGGAGCGTGAAATTTTCATCTTCCTCCGGTGCACCATCATCTTTATCTTCCTTTGAGTCTACCTTCAAAGCAATTCCTTTGGATTTCTTCTCTTGACTTTCATGTTTTTCAAGTCTTCCAAGTTCAAGTTCATGTTCTTGGAGTTTTCTGAATAATGATGGAGATGTCATAGTATAAAGACTTTTCTTCTCTGATATGGTCGTTACTTTTAGTTGCCATTCTCTAGTCAAGGATCTTAACACTTTAAGGTTGAGATCATCATTTGTAAAGGTCTTTCCGAGAGCAGTTAAATGATTTGTCAAGTAAACAAATCTTTTCTGCAATGCAACAATGGATTCTCCATGATGCATTTTGAACATTTCATATTCTTGACTCAATGTGTTTAATCTGGATCTTTTAACTTCAGCGGTTCCTTTGTGAGTTTCCACCAAAGTGTCCCATATTTCTTTTGTTATTTTACATTGGGATATGTGGAAGAACTCATCCATACTTAATGCACTTTGAAGAATATTGATAGCTTTATTTTCATTAAGTATTCTTTTCTTATCGTGTTCATCATATGGACTTTTAACCTTCAGAGTGCCAACACCATTGACCACACTAGTTGGATTATGTGGACCATTTTCAACGGTTTCCCATATACCATCTACATGTGCTTCTAAATGTGCTTTCATGTGGATTTTCCATAAGTCAAAATATTCTCTAGAAAATAGAGGGGGTTTGTAGCTACTACCACCATCTTTGAAAACCGGGTTTGCACTTGCGGAAGCCATCTTCTGGATTTGAGGATCAAGTTACCAATAACTCACTTTGATGCCAAATGTAAGTTGAGTGTGCACCTAAGAGGGGTGAATTAGGCACTATGAAACTTTTTCGGTTTTGACTTGTTTTAAGAATCTTTCCTTAGAGATTACTATGTGATGAATACGGTAAATGCTGAAAGATAAAGAACACGAAGAGATATCCTGGTTCCCCTTACAAATCGAGAGCACTCTAGTTCCCTTTCAACATGAAAGAGATTTTACTATTGTTAGGACTTTTACAAGACTCCTCCTAGTCTTTCTATATAGACACTAACAATCACACCAAGAACAACCCTCTTGGATTTTTCACTAAGTTCAAAAAGAGAACAATCCTCCCTTTTAATGAACCTCTTATTTTCAACAATCCTGGACAATAAGGAAAATAACAACAGTATGAGTTTTTATAAGTTTTTGACAAATGGAATAATCTATCAATCTATTGATTGATCTTCTCCTTTAAAGTAATCAATCTTCTTTATGACAAACAAGTGCTCTAATGATGATATGGATGAAACTATGTGTATGAAAATTCTGTGTAAAAAGTTTCACCAGAAAATTTAATCAAGAACACTTGAGAGAATTTGAAAGGATGAAGAAGAAGATTGTTTGAAAATGTTTGTCTAAAGGAGGTTACTTCAAATTCTACATAAATGTGTTATATATAACCCTTAAACACCTTTCTAAATGGTTATGATACATGAAAGGATGCCATGTTTCAAGAACACATTTCAGAAAGAGTTTCCATGAAAGAATGCATTTCTTTTGGCCACTAGTTCGGTGGTAATCGATTACCCAATATGGTGTAATCGGTTACACCTGAGTCAACGTTTAAATTTTTTGAAAAATTGATCTGTGTAATTGATTACCCAAAAGATATAATCGATTACCTGCTGTAAAATTTGTCACAGGAGGCAGCACGCATAACTGGTAATCGATTACCTTAAGATTGGTAACCAATTACCACAAAAACAGAATTGCAGAATGCATTTAAGGTGATTTGTAAGGCCCAATGAAAAATGTTTAAGAGGCCCAAGTAACCATGACATGTATGGATGAAAACCTAGAGCACTTGACTCATCATAGAGAGATTGTGAACTTAATACCTTAAAACTTTGATCAAATCAATAGCAATCTTCAAGACTTTGAAATGCTTTTAAAAGTGAAGCTTATGCTTGAGTCTTGAGGCATTCTTTTTTCAATGCATATTTGCTTGTAGAGCATGTATTCATCAAAACACTTTGAGAAGCTTGTCTTCACATATCAATCTTGAATAACTTGTTAGTTCTTTAAGAAGCCATGCGATTGAGCTTGAAGAAGATGAACTTCAGAAGAGAGGTAAATATGTTGTCCTAAAATCTAAGCCTAAGAAGATAAAAGCTTATCAAGTCGAGGAAGAATCAGAAGGATCTGATGAAGACTCAGAAGATGATGATAAGTTATCTCTAATTTCAAAAAGAGTCAGCAGACTCTGAAAGCACAAGCAAAATAGTCAAGGAAAGTTCATAGGAGCTAGAAGGGATGCTAGTCATTTTGATTCTTCGTTTGGACATAAGAAACAAGGTTCTGGAAAAGAAGTTATCTGCTTTGAATGCAAGGAGACATGCCACTACAAAAATGATTGTCCTAAGTTGAAAAAGGAGAGAAGGCCTAAGAAGAATTTTTTCAAAGGCAAGAAGGGGTTGATAGCCACATGGGATGACTCAGAATCCGAAGAAGAAGATTCTGACGAAGAAAAATCCAATGTTGTATTGATGGCAACTACAGAAGATCCTGAAGGTTCTGAAGAACCAGAAGACAAGGTATTATTAGAATCAGAATCCGACTCCAATTCTGAAGAGGTATTTTCTAACATATCTCATTTTCATATTGAATCATGTCTCTCTGAAATGAATTGCAAAATAGTCAGATTCAGAAGTGATCATGGTGGCGAATTTGAAAATAAATATTTTTGATTCAAATGGTATTTCCCATGATTTCTCATGTCCTTTAACTCCATAGAAAAATGGAGTTGTAGAAAGAAAGAATAGGACTTTGCAAGAAATGACTCGTACAATGATCCAAGAAACTGACATGGCTAAGCATTTCTGGGCAGAAACAGTTAACACAACATGTTATATTCAGGACAAGATTTCTATCAGACCTATTCTGGGTAAGACTCCTTATGAATTGTGGCAGAACGGAAAGCCCAACATTTCTTACTTTCACCCTTTCGGATGTGAATGTTTTATGTTGAACACTAAAGAGAGTCTTGGCAAGTTTGATTCAAAAGCACAAAAATGTTTATTGTTAGGATATTCTGAACGCTCCAAAGACTACAAAATCTTTAACACTGAAACACAAATTGTTAAAGAATCAATTCATGTTAGATTAATGATAAGCTTGACCCTTAAAAGTCAAAACTAGTTGAGAAATTTGCATATTTGAAGATCAATCTTTCAGAGTCCATGGATACTGATTCTGGAGAAAAAGACTCAGAAGGAAAGGCTAAAGAATCTGAAGCAAATGACTCAGATACGACTCAACCAAACGTTGTCGTTGATCTAACTCATTAGAAGAATAATAGATCAAGAACCACTCATTCTGAAAAATTGATTCTAGGAGATAAAAATACTTAAGTTAGAACAAGATCTTCATTCAAACCTTCTGAAGAGACTCTTCTAGGTTTGGTATCTCTGATAGAACCCAGATCTATTGATGAAGCTCTTCTGGATAATGAATGAATTCTGGTTATGCAAGAAGAACTGAATCAATTCACCAGAAACGATGTATGGGATCTTGTTCAGAAACCAAAGGGTTTCCATGTCATCGGGACCAAATGGGTCTTCATAAACAAGCTCAATGAGAAGGGCGAGGTTTTCAGAAACAAGGCTCGACCGATAGCACAAGGTTATAGTCAGCAAAAAGGTATAGACTATACATAAACTTTTTCTTTAATTTCTAGGTTAGAGTTTATTCATCTTTTAATTTCGTTTATAGTCAATCATAACATTATCCTTTATTAGATGGATGTTAAGAGTGTATTCTTAAATGGATATATCTCTGAAGAAGTATATGTGCATCAACTGGATGGTTTTGAAAGCTCTCAAAATCTTGATTTTGTTTTTAAATTGAAAGAGTCGTTATATGGTCTAAAACAAGCTCCTAGAGCTTGGTATGATAAACTAAGTAGCTTCCTTTTGGAAAATAATTTTACCAGATGAAAAGTGGATACAACTCTCTTTTGCAAAACTTTTAAGAATGATATTCTGAATGTGAAAATTTATGTTTATGATATTATTTTTGATTATGCTAATGCTTCGCTATGCAAGGATTTTGCTAAGTTAATGCATGCAGAATTTGAAACGAGTCTGATTGGAGAACTCAAGTTCTTTCTGGGAATCTAGATTGATCAACAATCAGAAGGAACGTACATTCATCAGAGCAAAATCCTTGGAAGTTGTTAATTTTTGGGAGACAATATGATCTCATGGCCCAGCAAGAGACAGTCAACAATTGTGCTTTCAATAGCCGAAGCTGAATATATTGCAGCTTCTGGATGCAGCACTCAGATACTCTGGATTGAAGAGTTAGCTGGAAGATTATCAGATATATGAGAGTAACATTCCTATTCTTTGTGATAGTACTTCTGCTATTTGTTTATTTAAGAATCATATCTTGCATTCAGGGGCTAAGCATATTAAAATTAAACATCACTTTTTACGTGACTATGTTCAGAAGGGTATTTTCATCTAAAATTTGTTGATACAAACCATCAATGGGCTTATATCTTTATAAAACTCCTTGCTGAAGATATATTTGTTTTCATTTTGTAAAACTTATTTATGGATTTTTATCCAGAATGAAAAGATGTAATTTAGAATGTTTAGGTCTCTCTATATTAGGTTATGAGAATACTTTTGTTGACTCTGAAACATGAGCTTTCTGAAATAAGGAAGTTTCATGAATCAGAAAAGTTCTGATCAGAAGCAATCTTACCAATTTGTCTTATTGATTTTGAATAGTCGTTGCATTTAATGGTTGTCATATCGTTTGAGTTTGTGTGATTCTAAGTGGTGACGACTGTCCCACTTTCTGAGCATGCGTGATAAAAGCGTGAAACATTGGGTTTCACAATTCTTGGAATTAGGTTAAACTCTTACGTTTCCCCCTATGAATGTGTATTTTCACCTTGTCATCATTGCAATTTTTTTATATATAAACCCAATTCACTCACATTTTCACATTACACGCACAATATTCCCACACTTTCATCTTTCAAACTAAAACACCTCTCTGCAACTGCTCAACCTCTCCTTCAACATCAATAATGGCTGCTCCTCAATAAAAAAATTCTTCCAGTTGCTCCATGGTTAATGAACACAATCCTATCATGGAAGGAATACCGAAGTTAACCCTCAACACTCTTGTTAACGATTTAATGGTACTCTGCGAAACAATTGTAGACTTCAAGTTCTTATGAAAGTCTTTTTAGAAAAACTTTGGCATTGGCATCTAGCTACGAGGAAGATTTTCCTCCATAGTAATCAGAATGGGAAATCAAGTTCTTGTGAATAATTCTCAATTCTGAAAGTTTGTATTCTCAACCAGGTTCTGAAAGTTCTTTTCAAGAATTTTGCTCTTCAAATAAAATCTAGTTCTGAAAGAGAATTTCAAAGAGAACCAAATTTCAAGTTCTGATTGAAGACAACTAGCTCTAAAGTTTCTTAAAAAAGAACTCAACCAAGATTCTGAAGTGAAGCTCATCAGAATGTTGATGTCAACAAACCAGTGCTCTGAACAACATCAATCAACTTCTAAAGATAAACCAGATTCTATTTGAAAATTTACTCTAGCACTTCAAAAAGGTTAATCAGGAAAGTGTTCTTTCATTCTGATTTTATCTCTTTAGGATTATACATCCTAGGGGGAGTTGTGTGCTTCTGTGAGATATATTTTTCTGTGATTACCTTGTACAAAACTGTTCATCAAAATACATGTCTTGTCATCATAAAAAAGGGAGAGATTGTCAGAACAAGATTTGGTTTTAATGATAATAATGTTGTATTTCAGTGAGAACAATTTTGGTACCCTAATGGTTTGTTATTGTATAGCTTTAATAACCAGTTCTGATTCTGAACATATAACGTGCAACGTCATCAGTTTCTGAATAATGAGTTCCAAATCCGCTTCTGTGCCAGTTACTAGAAGTTCTGAAAGATATTCAATGTTGCTTCTACAATGATCTTTCTACTTCTGTGTTGATTCACTCTTGAGAATCTTATGAGGAAACGTTATGTTGTTGCTGCAATGTTCTCTTAGTTTGTGCTTTTGGGCATGACTCTGATCACCAAGCTTCTGAAGAATGGCAAGCTTCTGAAGTTATGTTACGTAGCTGAAGATTATAAAGATCTCAAGCCAGACAATTGAAGTTATCAAGGTTCTGACTATAGATTCTAAAGACTCTAAAGATTCTAAAGATACTGAAGATATTGAAGATCTCAAGCCAGATTACTGACGTTGTCAAGGTTCTGACCAAATATTCTGAAGTTTCTAAATCAAGATCTATGTTTCTTCATCTCATGCTTCATCAACTTTCATCTGAAGCCAATGAACTTGAAGATAAGATCAAATGAGAACGTGCTCAAATAGTACATAGTACAAATCAAATATCATCTTCACTACCTGATTTCATGGGCAAAGGATAGTACTATACATAACACCTGCCACTGATTTAATGGGCAAAGGACAATACGCAATATCACTCTTTTCACCATCCAATAGTGAACAACCTCTCTATGAGTTTTCCCTATTTTTCCCTCCAACGACCCTCTTCTTATGCTATATAAGTGAGACTTGGAGACTTGAAGGAAACACCAGTGATACAACATCTTGACAAGTCTATTTTTTTTTTGTGAAAAACTATCATTCTTTTGTACACAGTTTTCCTTTAAGTAATTGTTTATCATTTGTGTAAAATTTGCTTGTATAGAAGCAACTTGTAACACACAAAATATTATTCAAATTGTTTGTTTGATTCCTTAAGGAGGTTATCCTTAAGAAGACAAAGAAGGTTATTCTTTGTTATTGTTATAATTTGTTGGTTATAGTGGATTAAGTCCTCGTGTATAAGGCAAAATCACCTTGGCGGGTGAACTAGAGTAGCTTTGTGTTTTAAGCGAACCAAGATAAAAATACTTGTGTTTTTATCTCTTTGTTATTAACCTGTTAAATGATGTTCTTGTTTTGGAAAAACTTTTGCGTATAAAACCCAATTCAAACCCCCAATTTCTTGTGTTTTTCACGCCTTCACACATATCTTAATTGCACAAAAGAATCAATAAATCCCATTAAGCCAACTTAGTTGAGAGATGCGGATGGGCATCAAATGCAACTTGTTCACCTTTAAAATGATGAATTTCAACCACTATGTTACTTGCCAAAAAAATCAATATAAGACTCTTATGTAAAATAATTTATTATAGTTTTCCATGTTGCTGCTATGTTATCCTAGACTTCTTTTAATGTGACATTTTTTTTTCTCGAGTCTTTAGACTTTGCATCTAACTTACATTTACCTCTCACGTTTTTTGTTATATGATATTGATACAATAAAAGAAAAGAAGTTAGAAAAATATTATATAAAATTTATCAATGCGGTATCACAATCAATGATAATAATCTGCGACATTTTCAGAGCCGTCTCAAAATTTTAAGAGCCCCTATGTGAAAAGTTTATGATAACTTTAGTTGAGTCCTGAATTTTTTTAAGAGACTCTATTTAACCGTAAACTATCTATGAAATATATATATATGAATTTTTTTTCATAGCTTATTCATGAAAATGTATAAGACTCTCCGATATAAGTTGTCTTATACACTCTCAAAGACAACCCTGAAGATATTATCTAGATCCTTCAATAAATAGTGATGCATCTCTATAATCTAAGTAACATTTTTTTAAACTATTTGTAATAGCAAATTCAATTGAATATGTCATTTTTATATGAGTAATATCAAAAAATTCAAATAAAAATAATATGTATTTTATGATCTTATATGTAAAATGCATATACAATATAGTAAAAGTGTGATAAACAAGTTGATAAAATCCAAATATTTTAAAATATACACTACGCCAAATAAAGGAAAAGAGGGCGCTTTTTTTGGCCTATAACAGCGCTTTAAAGCGCCCTCTAATCTGGCGCTGGCATAGGTAAAGACAACGCTTTTTTTCCTGGTGAAAGCGCTCTCTAAAGTGGCTCTTTAAGCCCTTTAAGGGCCACTTTAGAGGGCGCTTTTTAAAGAAAGCGCCCTCTAAAGTGGAAACTTTTAAGGGTTTAGAGGGCGCTTTTACTGGAAAGCGCCCTCTAAAGTGGAAACTTTTAAGGGTTTAGAGGGCGCTTTTACTGAAAAGCGCCCTCTAAAGTGGAAACTTTTAAGGGTTTAGAGAGCGCTTTTACTGGAAAGCGCCCTCTAAAGCGGAAATTTAAAGGGTTTAGAGGGCGCTTATTTTGGAAAGCGCCCTCTAAAGTGGGTGGTTATTTAAATTTTTTTTTTTTAAAAAGCGCTATATTTATTTATTTATTTTAGACAACCTGTATATTGAAGCAGTACACCTAAAACTGTATATTCTTATCATTTTTCAACACACAAAATATTATAAAATAACAATGGGAATGACCAAAGCAAAAACATCAAAATATATTCTTATCATTTTTCAACACACAAAATATAAAACAATTCGAGGTATATGTTTTAAATCATAAACTAATGATTGAATATCTATTTTAGACAGTTTGCATCAGTGATTTACAGTACAAATTCATCTGGCACTGAAGTTTTTGCAGTACTTGTTAAATGATAATTCATCTAGAAGTACAAAATATACAGAAAAAATTACTATGATAGTTGAAATTTAGAAGTTTCAAGTCTTAAAATCAAACTATAAGTGGGGGCATTTCAATTCAAGAACATTTCTCTCTTTCACAAAACTGTTATCAGAAATTGAATGGAAACCTATTTGGAACGTAAACCAGGGATATTTTTAAGACCCATCTTGCCAAGGACAAGCTTAGGAATAGCTGGAGGGCTATCAAGCCCCATGCATCGACTGAACTCATTTGCAAGCTCCACTAACCTATACTTATCTTTCCCCACTTTCTTGTTAGAGTTGTAGTAACCAAGCCATGCCTGATATGCTGCTTCTTTATTTTTCATCTCCACATTGGATAGAGCCCTTTCCACCTGTTAACAATTTAAAATGTAAGTGCATCATTGGAATCACAGTGAGTTTAATGAACTCGAGGTGGCATTGTAATTTTGCTAAAGCTTTAAAATTTAGCTTTTGCCAAAATCATGGTGACACACCGCGATCCTGCCAAACTCGTAGCTAATCGTTGCTCCACATATTGGTTTGTTTGTCTAAAAACTAGCTAAAGTATTAGAAGAAAATCAATAATTGTCTCCCTTGTATATCCAAGTATACCTTTTTCTTAGTGTCAGGATCAGTTGAAGGGACCAGAGCTTTCCCAATAGGTAAATCTTTTGCAGTAGCTAAAAAGAACTCTTCCCAAGGAGCTAGTAGCAGTATGCCCTGCCCTTCTTTTCCTCTTCGCCCCGTTCTACCTAGTCGATGTATATATTGTTTTCTATCAGCCGGTAGACCAACCTGTTCATTGTAGAAATGGAAGAAACATGACAATTTGAAATCAATAAAAGCGTTAAATAATTTGGCAAATCATAATAAAAAAGGCTTGCACTTTTAGCAAATGTATGTATTGAGTGTCCTTACGAGTATGCGTTAAACAGGACAGAAATTCATATGGACACGAGCATGCTGGTAATATAGTCACAAGTGAAACAAGGAAGGAGATCCAAATATAGCTGTACAACAAGAGTAACATCTAGATAATCAACTCCACGTGCAGATACATCCGAAGTAGCCAAGATGAGACCCTTTGACTTCCGGAATTCATCAGAATACTCAATAAATGTAGGAACCAAGAAAAATGAAACCAAAAATGAACAATAGCGAACGTCAGAAGAGAAACCAAGTAATATGAAGATTAGAAAAATACCTATGGTGTCAAAATCGAACAGCTAACAACGAATTAATAGAAGGAGGAAACGTCGTAGATCTAACAGAGGTGAGAACCCTAACGTGAAAAAGAACGAAAATAACAGAGAGTGAAATAACAAAACGCGCAGTATGTTATAATTTTAATGTTTACTAAAGGGGACCTTAGAGGGCGCTTGTGGAAAAAAAGCGCCCTCTAAAGGGGGCCTAAGAGGGCGCTTATGAAAGCGCTCTCTAAGGCTTTTCAAAAGCGCTTTATAAACTGGAAATGCACATGGACTTATAGAGCGCTTTTTTAAAAGCGCCCTCTAAGGGTAACCTTAGAGGGCGCTTTTTAAAAAGCGCCCTGTATTGTTGTCCCTCTATCTCCTCCTTATTTTTTCGCTTCATCTTAGAGGGCGCTTTATTACAAAAGCGCCCTCTAAAGTGCGCTGTCTATTCCAATTGTTCGTTCCTTATTTTTTCGCTTCACTTTAGAGTGCGTTTTTGTAATAAAACGCCCTCTAAGGTGCGCTGTCTATTCCAGTTTTTGGCGTAGTGATATTTAAGAAAGTTTTTCCATCATCAAATTTATAATATCTAAAATCATATTTGTCATCAATCAATCATGTAAAAACAATACATGCTTAATATAAATTTATTGTAACAACTATTAGAGACATGTTTGTAGAAAAATTCATAATAAAAAATAAAAAGGATATGTTTTATTTTTAGTAAATACGAACTTATCCTAAAAGCATAAATTCAAGAGCTTAATAGAATACCGACAAAAAATATTTTAATAGAAAAAAAAATCATTCAAAAAGAGGAATTCAATTTTCTTGATATCAAAATTTCTGCTTTTTATTTTTTAACATGTGGGCATAAGGTAGCAGAATAATTCATTTCTTATTTAGGATAACATTAATTAACAAAAAAAAAAAGAAGTAAATTTCCCAGTTTAATCTGACGTGGCATTCTTTTACAAGTTAAAATTCCCAGAAAACCACGAATCCACAAAACGCCGTTACATGCGACGGCAACCATGACTAAGACGTGAGAGAAAGCGAGAGTTCCTTTAACAGCGTCAAAATAGACGGCGCCGCTCCATTTTTCTTCCTTCTCTTTTATCTCTCTCTGCATCTCTCTCTCTCTGCATCACTCTCTCTCCACTTTCTCTCTCTCCACTTTCTCTCTCTAAAAATTCCTTTACAACAACTGAAGTAACGAAGCTCTCTTTTTCCCTGTTTTCGTCTAAGGTGCGCTATGCTTCTATCATGTATCGCTCCTTCGTATTAACACACACACTCTCTATAGTTTCTCTCTCTAAAAATCCAATATTTTTATTGAGAATTCCGATTTTTCCGCATTGATTTCTGATCCTTTTGACTATCTGTATGTGAAACTGAAAGTGCGAGTGTTGAATTTTATTACTTTCTGTTTTCTATAATTGAGATGTTGATTTTCTGGATTGGATCATACTACGATTTCAGAACTCGTTTTTAATCAATTTTGGAAAAATATGCTATAGGTATTTTATTTGGAGCCAATTTTATTCGGTTTTGTTTCATGCTGTGTGTTCAATTTTCTGGTGATTGAGGTAGGTTATAATAAGTTATAGCTAAATGAGAGAGTATAATGATTTTGTTTGAATAGATTTTGTGTTTTTGTGAATTAATGGCTTATTTGCAGCTTGTGCTTATTAAAATAAGTGCTTATGAATAAGCTTGCATAAACTATTTTAATAACAAAAGATAAGATGAATTATAATTGATTTCATATATGCTAACAGTTGTTTTCATTAGTTATCTTGAATACCTCGTCCTTAATATAAGAAAAATGTTACGTTTAGATTCGTTGAAGAATCAATGTACTTGGATCAAATTTATTAGATATAATTTATAAAAATAAGTTCAACAAATTTTTTGAAAAATGTCATTAGCTATTTTGATATTTTGATAAAGTCTTTCACACAGTGTTACAAAACTTATGCCATTAGATAAGGTCAAATAAGCTAATCCAAACATGCTGGAAATTTTGTTATGAGTTGTCTCTTAAGTTGATTTTCCTTGCACTTCTTTTTCCATGAGTTCCATATCGGACAATATATGGCTTGAACACGTGCTTATAAGGACGACAATCCTTACCCTACAAGCCGATTTTGTATGGTTGAATTAGGTCCACTCATAATTCTTAATATGATATTACAATCTGATTTAAAATTTATTGAGCCATATGCAATCAGGTTTCTGCTATCGGGTCACCCACCATTTAATTCCATGCCCCGGATGTTTAGTCCTGGGCGTGAGGGTGTGTTAAGAGTTTCATATCAGACAATATATGACATGAACATTTGCTTATAAATGGCGACAATTCTTAACACCCTTTTGTTACTCTTATGTTCACTTTTTTTTGGCTGACAAATGATTGAAATTTTTTTAATTATGTTTTGGCTGTCACATTATAGATTATCGCAATTGATGATATGTCTTTCTCATCTGTTCCAGGGAGAAATCAGTGTTCACTGGTGAATGGGTGTTTCTGGTGGCTGTGTTAACATAAAAAGCTAAATACTGTTACTTGAATCAGAATGGGTGCTGCTTGTTGTGTTGCAGCCAGAGATAAAACTATTCAAAGTGGACCAACTAGTGAAATCTGGCATAGGAATGTTCGTTGTTCCCCGACATGGAGCTTGAGGTGGGATCATCGAGGACGTGTAGCTGGAGAAGATACTACTATAAATTGGTTTTCGGATGATGTTGGCCGAAATGATAGGTTGGAGAATAAAAATGGATCACATATATCCGAGGATGGAAGCCCGTCGCAGAATTATCAAAGGAATAGATGGCTAAAGTCCCCAATCTCTGAAGGAGCTGCCAGACACACAAAATCATTTTCTGGTAATTTTCATTGAATCAATTCTCTGATTTTAACAGTCCATAATACATTTGCTTTGGTTGCACTTTTGGAAGTGGGTGTATGTCAGTAATTTTCTTTCTTTTACTGCTTTGGTTGCACTTTTACAAATTCACCATCAATTTAGCAGTGCACTTTATCGGTCATGGTCAGCCGTTGTAGTAAACAAAACAATGAGTATCCCTTAGCCCCTCAATGCTTGTTACCTTGAGAATAAAATTAAAAAAATGAGGAGTGTGTTTGGTGTAAGCTTGTTCATTAATAAGCCTAACTCTGTTTGAATAGTTTATTGAATCTTTTTTATTGACCTTTGATTTTGATAAGCTTATTTCATTATTTAATCTGTTAGGGTGGAATGTGCACCAATGGATAAGTTATTAAGTTTCTCTCGTTCATCATAGTCCAGTATTTGATTAACAAAACAGATAATAGAATGGAAAATCTTGTAAGCATATAAATGTCTAACTTTAGTGGTCTGAAAAAATCAACCAGTAATTAACAATCCCATTGCACTGAAAGACAATACTTTCATGCAATGTTTGGACAAATCACCTTCCCTCTCAAATACAGGGGGAAATTATTCTGTGAATTTCCTATAAATGCCCCCACCAATGGGAAAACAGGCTTATTATCTGACTATTCTAGAGCCTGTTCCGCCAACATTTCCCCCTATAAACGTACAATCTGGGATGAAGCTCCATTTGAGAAAATTGTCTGTGTTAAGGCCCTTTTAAAAAGTCAACCAAAAAACTTTTCTGATCAATGTGTATCTTTGCCTGTGGGCCAGTAATTACTTGGTATCTTAAAGTGGCTTCTTTTATATTGTGTCTGCTTCATATCTTGCCAACCTCTGCACAGATGCAAGACAGCAATCCGGGACTTGAAAAATAATATAGACCATCTGTTTTAATTGAGTCATTGTTATTCACTACATTGATTGATTCACAGTTCTGACATAGTTGATAATGTTTATGTCAGATCAATCTATTCCAAGGAATGTTTCCATGGATGGGAGAATGGAGCAGGTAAGATTATAACTGGGAAGGAATTCGGTGTTGTTTTAAGTTTTTGTCAGTAGTTTATATCCGATTTATTGGGTGTATTTCCTTCTTATGAATCTCTCTATAGGTGAAGGAGTTGGAAGAGCTATCAGCAGTATCATGTCCATTTCCTACAAAAACTTCACCCACATTGTCTTCTACTTCGTTGTCAATATCTCCTCTGCCATCTCAAAGCCGTCCACCTCCATCGAGCTCAACACCATTAAGGCGGCCCTCCCACTCCACAGGACACCAGTTATCACGACAAGTTTCTGATAGCCGAATCATGAGATTTAAGTCACCTAGCAATTTTGATGTATCTGAAGAAAGGCCCGTGTTTCCTTCATGGAGCAATGAATATGGTATGCACTCTGGTGGTGGGTCTTCAGATTATTGCTCTAGGCCTGGCTTGACTGAGCTGACGGGCAATTCTCCCATGGAAAGATGGTCATTTGATAGCGAGTCATTTGGTTTTAATTGTGAAAGGTTGGCTAGATTCAGTAATCGGTTTTCAACTTCTCCAGTTGATTTACAAACATGCGGTGTTTGCTCAAATCTTTTAACCGAAAAGTCTTCTTGGAGCTCTCAAAAGCTTATTGTAAATAATGACCTTTGTGTAGTTTCAGTTCTTATTTGTGGACATGTCTATCATGCTGAATGCTTAGAGAGTATGACACCTGAAATCAACAAGTATGATCCAGCTTGCCCTGTTTGCACTTTTGGCGAGAAACAAGCTCGTAAATTATTTGAAAAAACTTTGAAAGCAGAAATGGATTCAAAAGCTCGAAATAAGAAATCAAGGACCCAAATTGTGGATAATGATATTGATGACGGTTCTGTTGTATTCGATCAGTTTAAAGATAAAAAGCGTCAAAGTAAAAGTCCTAGAATGGACTCTAGTTCTAGCAAAAGAAGCTCTTCTGCGAAACCTTTTCTGAGTAGACACTTCTCATTTGGCTCAAAGGGTTCCAAAAGCATGTTAGATAATCACCCAACCCGAAAGAAGGGCTTTTTCTGGGCAAAATCTAGCAGGGAATAAGCTGTTTCTTGGTCATCAATATAGGTAAGTCGCATCTTCATTCTGTTGTTTTCACGAGTTTAATCCTAAGATGTTATTTTGAATTTAATTCATGTCAATTTTCATTTCTTTAAAACAGGTTCTATTGCTGATCTTCTCTGCAACCTCAGATAAAATGACTGATAAAGGGCAAGATGTCATGCATCAAGCTTTAATTTTTGAGCATCTGCATACAGTCATATACCAATGCCAAAGTTCAAAAGGATTAGAAACTGAAATTACTATGTAAAGAAGAAAAGTGGAAAACATACAGAATGATAAGATAAATACATGAAGACAGAGATAGTGTTTAGAGACCAAGGTTTTCTTTATATATTCTGTACAGATTGATTTGTTTATTGCATGGATATAATTTATTATTCATGTATCCAAATGATGTTCTGTAATCAATTATTCTACTAATGTAATTCAGCATACATGCTAAGGGTGTATCTGGTGTTTGGCAACACCAATTACTAGTTTGGTTAAGTTAGTTGCATTTAGGTGGAATGACATTTTCAGAAAGACATTGTATCTGATCAATGCTTTACTGATTAGAATGATTTGTGATTTTGGTAGCAGATTGGATTATCTGCTTTATTTAATGCATTTGTTGCTTGCTGACTGTTTGTTGAATCACCATACCTTTAAAGTTTAAACATTTACACCAAAACTGATGTTGCCTGTGGCTTTAGAGAGTTACGTGCACGTTTCCTTTAGTATATATTACTGTTCATAATATTCTTAGTGTGTGTTTGGATTGGCGGTGAACAAAATTGATTTTGATAGAATTGAGTTTGGTAGAATTGATTTTAACAGAATTGAGTTTAACAGAATTGATTTATGTTTGGATACATTTATGTAAAAGTGATTGTTATCAATTAATGTTGTTTGGATGATTTTTATCAAAATTGATTTTGAATGTATAATTACCAAAATGGACATGGTTAAACACATAAATAAAAAAGACAAAATTAATAATATTTAAACATAATAAAAATTACAAATATATAATAAAATTTGAAATGCAACATAGCACTAAAATATTATTACAATACTAATTTAAATTGAAATATAGTGTATATATAGACTTGAAGGTAATAAATCTTAATCAAATTTGATTTATCAAATTCATTAATACAAAGCAAAGAGAGTAATGAAGGAATTAATACAAAGCAGAAAATTGGAAAGTAGAGAGTATGGTAGCTTGAAAATAGAAGAAACAGTTGAAAAGAAATTAAAGAGGACAATGAAGGAAAATTGTAAGAACCAAAATATCATAAATGCAGAATTGATTCTTGCTAACCTCAAAAGCTAGGAATTGTAGCTTCTATTGGAATTGTTTCTAGGAGAGTAGAATTGATTTTGGAGAAAAAACCCAAACAAAAAAATAAGACCACTTTTAAGTTTAAAGGAATAAAACGTGAGTTTGGGGCTTCAAAAAGCCAATCCAAACATAGCCTTAACTTACGCTCCTATGAATTGTGATTTGACATGAGAAAATAAAACAAATAAAAAGTACTGATAAAGAGTCTTTCTACTTGTTATTGGGCGACAAAAAAGAGCATATGTTGACTTAGGAATAAAGGTGATATTGTTAAAAAAAATCATTTTTATTAAAACATTACTGATTATTTTATTATTTCTCTCACGTATTGATTAGTAAAAGCAATAAAAAGTACGTAACAACATTGAGTTGATAAATCTCTATACCTTAAGAAAATACAACTTAGGAAGTTTATTAGTACACCCTATACAACACATCACCCTCTCGCCTCGTTACGCACCCTCAATACAACACATCACCCTCTCGCCTCGTTACGCACCCTCAATACAACACATCATTCTCACACTGTTTGGATAATACAATTCCGGCACACTTACATATAACACACCGCGTTGTTTATTTGAAATGATCATGTGACTATAATTATTTTATATATTTGGATTGTAATATTCAGACAAAAGGTTAATAAGTCTGAATTGTACCATCAAGAGTGTCAAGTTTTTACAAATGCAATATATAAATCCTTTCACTTATGATTATGTAATGTGTTTCCTTAAACCATATCTTTTGTTATTCAATAATTTTGTTTGGTAACATAATTCAATTGCATTTGAACGTTATGAAAATTATTCAAATAGTAATATCTGAAGCCTTTCGAATTATAACATTAAGACATTCATTGGTGGTAGGTATGATGCACCATGATGTTGGGAAAAAAACTTATCACTAAACATGATTTTACGTTACATGATCATATGCTTAAATTGATCAGTATGAAAGTTGCTAATTAGGTTTTAGGATAGTAATTTGAAGGTCAGATTCTACTTCAAATAGAAGACATGCGTTTGTTACGATGAAATGCAAAAGAAGTGGTAAGTATAAAGAACCTATCTAGAAGTTGAAACATGATTTCACCGGAACAAGGAAATTTGGATGTCCTTTTAAGTTGTGCGTGTATCACAAGGTGAATAATGTTTAGACATTTAGTATGGTTTATGGTGTTCATATTGGTGTAAGCCCTAGAGGCCAATACTTTTGGTATTTGTATCGAATTATTTATTAATAATAAAAGGCTTTTTCTTTATTATGTTTGTTTAATGAAGTCCTTAGAATAGATAGTCCGTTTAATGTATCAAGTGTGACTTAATCATGAGACCCCATTAAACATAAGGACACTATTCTTAAAGTATCCGTAGTCGAGCTTTGTTGTGAAGTGGGATAACATTAAAGCATTAAGACTATTATGTGTATAGACTGATGCTCACATCTCATGGATCAAGGATAATGAGTTATCAAGTCTTAAACATAGGTATGCATATTATGAGTAATATTTATACTAGATTGACCCGCTATGAGAATACTATATAGAATATTATGCAAAGTGTCATAAGTTATTCTCATGGTGATAGTGGTGTATACCACCCTTCGACCTGAAACCACTATGGACCCTAGATGTAGAGTCGAGTGCTTTATTGCTGATCAAACATTGTCCGTAACTGGACGACCATAAAGACAGTTGATGGGTACTCCACGAAGCATGTTGAGGGACATGAGTGACCTAGATGGAATTTGCCCATCCTGCGTCACAGGATAAATATCTACGGGCCCAAGATTGAACTGGACAAGGATGACACGGTCTATGCCTTGTGTTCAATATATACATAGGGACAAAATGGTAATTATACACATAAGTATTATCACAAAAGGATTTGTCAGATCACATGACATTTTCGTGTCTCGGGTAGTAGTGATGTGTTGCTAGATACCACTCACTGTTTATTATGTTAAATATGTGATTTAATATAATTGCTAATGTCACAAAAACCTACATGGTCACACACAAAAGGACAAATTAGTGAGAGATAGAGTAAATAAGGAACACCGTAAGATACGGTACACTTAAGTGAATTGTAGAACATCGGAAGGTACGATGTACTTAAGTAGAATACGAAATATGGTAAGGTACCACGCGCTTAAGTGATTTTGGCATATCATAAGATATGGACCACATAAACTTAAGTGGACTTTTTAGCTTGCAGCCCACACAAGTGGTTCTATAAATAGAACCCTTGTGCAAAAGCATTTGTACAGTTGAAATTTCGTTTCTCTCTTTCTCTCGCACTCAAAGCCTTCATTCGTAGCAGCTAGCACTGAGATTGAAGGAACCGGTTCGTGTGGAATGAGTAGAGGCGTTGTCACCATTCAACGTTAGTGATCACTCCTTAGATCTGCATCAAAGGTTTCAATCGCCGTAAGAGGTAACGATTCTATCACTGGTCATGCCCATTCGTAAGGATCACTAAAGGAGAAAACTTTTAATTTCTGCTGCATTTTGGATCGCTCTTCTCCTTCAATGGTATTAGAGCCACTTACGAAACCATGCATCTGATAACTGTTTATTTTCTGTATTAATACGATTAAAAGACATAATGAATCAAAGAATAAACGAGTAATTAAATTTGGCATCATGTGTGTACGATTTGGATGATTGATGTTGACTATGATTCGGAATCTGACGTTAGTATGGTGAAGCAGCGATACATCGATCGTCCATAGGTTACACAGTTGAGATTGATCAAGTTGTATATATGATATAAGTAATTCTGATGCAAAATACGATATATATGATATATTGTTTCTCTTTCGTTCATTTAAACAATTAATGGTTGTTTTCCTTTGAGCGATCAATGGTCATTTGCTTCGGAATCCGACGAAAGTATGGTGAAGCAATAACTTGTTGATCAATCATACTGAATTAACAATCGAGGTGTGTTTGGCGGTATGCAATTGGTGCATTAGGGTTCATGACAGTACAATGGTTGTGCTGTCAAAGAGTTATGCGATTAGGGTTGTGACTGCGCAAGAGTTGTGCTTTAAAGTATCAAGTGTTGATACGAAAATCGACGTCAATTTCAAATGAATTGTTCATTAAAATTTTGCGTCGGGGCACTGCCCCTGCAACCCTGCTGACCGGGCAGCGGAACCCCCGGCTAACTCTGCATAGTATGATCGGTCGCCGAAATTTCATTTGATTTATTTAATTAACAGAATTTAAATTAATAATAATAATATGTTTATTATTATTATCTTGTGGTGATCGGTTATGGCCTTAGTTTTCCTTTATTTTGTTTTGGGATTTTGAAATATGACCTGCGTGTCGTGTCTCTCTTTTAATCTCTTAATGTAACTTCTTTTCTCATCTCACTCCCTCATATCAAGGCAAGTTAGCTGAGGGAGCCCCTGTAGATCGCCATGTGCTCAAGATGATTGGGTATGTGGAGAACCTTGAGAGGTTGGGTTTTCCCCTCGGAAAGGAACTTGCGACTAATTTGATCTTGTAATCGTTTCCAGATAGATTCAGTCAATTTGTCCTTAATTTTAATATAAATGATATTGACAAATCTCTTCCTGAACTGCTAGCCATGTTAAGAACTGCTGAGCAGAATCTGAAGTCAAAAGGGAAGTCCATTCTCATGATCGGAAATGGAAAGAGACAGAATAAAAGACCTACCAAGTAGGGTATTAGATACTGGATGCAGTTCTCACATTTGTACCAATGTGTAGGGGCTAAAAAGGAGTAGAGATTTGGCAAAAGGTGAAGTTGACCTACGAGTTGGCAATGGAGCAAAGGTTGTTGCTTTAGCCGTAGGAACTTATGTATTGACTTTACCTAGTGGTTTAATAATTCATTTAGAGAACTGTTATTATGTACCTGCAATTAGCAGGAATATTATTTCCATTTCTTGTTTGGACAAGTTTGGTTTTTCATTTATAATAAAGAGCAATTGTTGCTCCATTTATTTGAATGATATATTCTATGCTACTGCACAAATGAACAATGGACTATATGTCTTTAATCTTGAAATGCCTATTTATAACATTAATACTAAAAGGATGAAACATAATGAGTTAAATCCAACTTACCTTTGGCATTGTCGGTTAGGCCACACAAATGAGAAACGCATTTCCAAACTCCATAAAGATGGACTCTTGGACTCTTTTGATTATGAATCATATGAGACATGTAGATCTTATTTAATTAGAAAGATGACAAAGTCTCCATTCATACGAAAAGGTGAAAGAGCTAATGATCTTTTGGCCCTCATACATACTGATGTATGTGGACCACTTAACATACCAGCCAGATGAGGTTTTCAGTACTTCATCACATTTACTGATGATTTCAGTAGATATGGTTATGTGTATTTAATGAAACATAAATCAGAGTCCTTTGAAAAGTTAAAGGAATTCAAGAATGAAGTACAAAACCAACTAGGTAAGAATATTAAAACTCTTCGATCAGATCGAGGTGGTGAGTATTTAAGCCTAGAGTTTGATGACCATCTGAAAGAGTGTGGGATCATATCCCAACTTAATCCTCGTGGAACACCCCAATGGAACGGTGTATCTGAGAGAAGAAATTGAAACTTGTTAGACATGGTCCGATATATGATGAGTCACGCCGATCTTCCAAACTCATTTTGGGGACAGACACTGTTGACATCAGCTTACACACTTAACTGTGTTCCATCCAAAAAGGTTGAGAAGACACCATATGAGATATGGAGTGATAAGAAACCACATATGTCTTACATGAAGATTTGGGGTTGCGAAGTTTATGTGAAATGACAAATTTCAACTAAGCTTGAGCCCAAATTTGATAAGTGCTTATTTGTGGGATATCCTAAAGAAACAAGAGGGTATTACTTCTACAATTCTTTTGAGGGTAAAGTGTTTGTCGCTCGAACTGAAGTTTTTCTAGAAAAGGATTTTATTTCCAAAGGAATCAGTGGGAGGAAAGTAGAGCTTGAAGAAATTCAAGAATCATAAAGCATTGATACACCTATGGAGGAATTAGAGCAGGAAACACCAGTAGTTGTGGAAGAGCTACCTACTTAAGTAGAACAAGACCATCGTAGGTCAAGCAGGATACGTTACCTACCTGAGAGATATGGATATCTCATAACTGATCAAGGTGATGTGTTACTCATGGATCAAGATGAGCCTGTGACCTATCAAGAGGCCATAACTGGTCTCTAGTATGAGAAGTGTCTAGAAGCCATGAAATCTGAAATGGATTTCATGTACACAAACCAGGTTTGGACCTTGGTAGAGCCTCCTGTAGGAGTTAACCCTATAGGATGCAAGTGGGTCTTCAAAAAGAAGTCTGACATGGATGGTAAGGTACATACCTATAAGGCAAGACTGGTTGCAAAAGGATATAAACAAATTCATGGGGTTAACTATGATGAAACCTTTTCACCAGTTGCAAAGCTTAAATTTATTCGGATTTTACTTGCTATTGCTGCATATCATGATTATGAAATATGGCAGATGGATGTCAAAACTGCTTTCCTTAATGGGAATCTTCTTGAGGATGTGTACATGACACATCCTGAAGGATTTGACATACCAAAAGAAGCCTATAAGATATGTAAGTTACAAAGATCAATCTATGGATTGAAGCAAGCTTCCAGAAGCTGGAATCTTCGTTTTGATGAAATAGTAAAATAATATGGATTCATCAAGAATGAAGATGAGCCTTGTGTCTACAAGAAGGTTAGTGGGAGCATGATCGTCTTCCTGGTATTATATGTAGATGACATATTAATCATTTGAAATGATGTACCTACCCTACAACAAGTAAAGTCTTGGTTGGAGAAATGCTTTTCTATGAAGGACCTGGGTGAAGAAGCCTATATATTAGGAATCAGGATCTATAGAGATAAATCATAAAAACTGCTTGGCCTAAGTTAGAGTACATACATAGACAAAATGCTGAGACGCTTTAATATGCATGATTCCAAGAAAGGATTCATACCTATGCAACATGGTCTGTGTCTATAAAAAACACAATCCCCTTCAACTAAGGAAGAAAGTGATCGCATTAATAAGATTCCATATGCATCTACAATAGGATCTATCATGTATGCCATGTTATGTACTCGACCAAATGTCTCGTATGCTTTAAGTGCAACGAGTAGGTACCAATCTGATCCCGGTGATGCTTATTGGGTAGCTGTCAAGAATATCCTTAAGTATTTGAGAAGGACTAAGGACTCATTCTTGATATATGGAGGTCAGGAAGAAATTATTGTAATTAGATACACCGATGCTAGCTTCCAGACAGATAAGGATGACTTTAGATCGCAATCTGGTTATGTGTTTTTCTTAAATGGTGGCGCTGTGAGATGGAAAAGTTCAAAGCAAGATACATTTGCTGATTCTACAACCGAGGATGAGTATATTGCTGCCTCAAGTACAGGAAAGGAAGCTGTTTGGATCAAAAAGTTCATTAGTGAACTTGGCATAGTTCCTAGCATTGTGGATCCCATTGGTCTCTATTGTGATAACAATGGTGCTATCGCACAAGCTAAGGAGCCTAGATCTCACCAACGATCCAAACACATACTTAGGCGTTATCACCTCATTCGAGAGATAATAGATAGAGGAGATGTGAAAATATGCAGAGTACCTACACTTGATAATATTATTGACCCACTGATAAAGCCTCTTGCATAGCAGAAGCATGATGGACATACTAGATCTATGGGCATTATGGGTATGACTGATTGGCTCTAGTGCTAGTGGGAGATTGTTGGTGTAAGCCCTAGAGGCCAATACATTTGGTACTTGTATCAAATTATTTATTAACAATAAAAGGCTTTTTCTTTATTATGTTTGTTTAATAAAGTCCTTAGAATAGATAGTCCGTTTAATGTATCAAGTGTGACTTAATCATGAGATCCCATTAAACATAAGGATACTATTCTTAAAGTATATGTAGTCGAGATTTGTTGTGAAGTGGAATAATATTAAAGCATTAAGACTATTATGTGTATAGACTGATGATCACATCTCATGGATCATGGATAAGGAGTTATCAAGTCTTAAACATAGGTATGAATATTATGAGTAATATTTATACTGGATTGACCCGCTATGAGAATACCATATAGAATGTTATGAGAATACCACTATGGACCCTAGATGTAGAGTCGAGTGCTTTATTGCTGATCAAACATTGTCCGCCACTGGATGACCATAAAGACAGTTGATGGGTACTCCACGAAGCATGTTGAGGGACATGAGTGACCTAGATGGAATTTGCCCATCCTGCGTAACAGGATAAATATCTACAGGCCCAATATTGAACTGGACAAGGATGACACGATCTATGCCTTGTGTTCAATATAGACATAGGGGAAAAAGGGTAATTATACACATAAGTATTATCACAAAAGGATTTGTCAGATCACATGACATTTTTGTGTCTTGGGTAGTAGTGATGTGTTGCTAGATACCGCTCACTATTTATTATGTTAAATACGTGATTTAATATAATTGCTAATGTCGCGAAAACCTACAGGGTCACATAAAAAAGGACGGATTAATGAGAGATAGAGTAAATAAGGAACACCGTAAGGTATGGTGCGCTTAAGGGAATTGTAGAACATTGGAAGGTACGATGTACTTGAGTAGAATATGAAATATGGTAAGGTACCACACGCTTAACGGATTTTGGCATATCATAAGATATGTGCCACATACACTTAAGTGAGATTTTTAGCTTGCAACCCACACAAGTGGTTCTATAAATAGAACCATTGTACAGTTGAAAATTCGTTTCTCTCTCTCTCTCACTCAAAGCCTTCATTCGTAGCAGCTATCACTGAGATTGAAGGAATCCGTTCGCGTGGACTGAGTAGAGGCGTTGTCACCATTCAACGTTAGTGATCACTCCTTAGATCTGCATCAAAGATTTCAATCGCCACAAGAGGTAACGATTCTATCACTAATCATGCCCATTCGTAAGGATCACTAAAGGAGAAAGTTTTTAATTTCCGCTGTATTTTGGATCGCTCTTCTCCTTCAGTTCATAATTATGGATTGAGTCGCAAGTTAGCCAATATCTGATTGTCAATCATTTAGATTCAGAAGAGAATAAAATTATTGCTAAAATGACAATGAATATGGTTAGACCTAAAGACATACTCTCAACTTTGAAACGAAAAAGACTCAAAAGTGTCTCAAATATTAAACAAGTTTATAATTTCTTACCCATAAACAACAAGGCGATGAAGGGTCCAAGATCTGAAATATAACGTTTGTTAAAAAAAATTTATAAGCATCATTATGTTTCTAGAGTATGTGAGGATGGGAAGTCTATTTGAGATATATTTTGGATGCATCTTGAATCCATGCAGTTGTTTAACACATTTCTCAATGTATTGATAATTGATGCAACATATAACACCAACAAGTATATGCCTACTCTCCTTGAAATTATTGGTGTTACTTCTACAAAGATGATTTATTCAGTTAGTTTTCATTTTTAGAATGTGAAAAAGAGTATAATATTACATGGACTTTATAAGTGTTGCAATATGTTGAAAGACTTATAAAACATGTCACAAGTGATTGTCACCAATTGCGATACTTCATTGATGAATTTTGTTGCAAAAATATTTCTTACATCCTATGATTTAATGTGTAGGTATCATATGAAAAAAATGTGAGAGGTAGAATAAAGAGAATTTTGGGAAGAAAATAAATTAAGAGTGAAGACGGAAAAATGGTCAAACCTTCTCAAATATTGAAGCCCATAATTAAGGGTGTTCAAAACCAAACTAGCCCAATAGAAAACCGCAAAAAAAAACCAAAGAAAATAAAAAACTGCAAAAAATGCATTTGGTTTGGATGTATTTAGGCTATATTTTAACAAAACTGCGCGGTTCAGTTTGATTTGCAGTTTATATTTTGAGAACCTAATCAAAACACATTATGTTACAATCCAAATTTCACTTAGGATTACAGACTGTTATGCCATAACCTTGCGATTATGAACGATTTTCCCTTCCTCACACTTAAGATTTCAGTTTCAGCCTTCTCAAATCTCTCTAGCAGTATCGTGCCTTCTTCACTAGCTACATCTTGCCTCTTCTTCTTCTTTCATCTCTCTCTCTCTCTCTCTTATATTATTTTATTTTTTACCTTCTCATTTTTATGTTAATGTTCTCTCTTCCAATTTCGTGTTTATCGCACATCTGCTTCTCTAATCTCTCATGTCATATGTTCTTTCTTTTTCATCTTAATTAATATCTCATCTCGTCTATTTATTTTTCTTCCATTATAATGTTTTTTATATTGTTTTATATTTATTATTCCACTTTTGTCTAATCTGATTTTTATATATTAAATAGGAAGTCGTTAAAAATGATAAGTTTTATTGTTATTTGATAATGTATGAACGATTAAATACACAATTATGTTGTCATTTATATGTGTATGTATGGTTCAATGTTTTTTTTTGTAAAAAGTTGTACCAACCAAACTTCATCAGTTTGGTTGGGTTTTATTTCTAAAAGCCAACCGAACCAATCCAAATTGCACATTTTTTCTCTTGCGGTTCGGGTGACTTTTTACGTCAAAATTGCCTAAATCACACTGATAACGAGAAATCATATCGTGTTTTTAGGCTCAGTTCACATGATATCCGTTTATGTTTTTATGCATTTTGTCTTCTTTTACTTCTGTTTTATTCGTTTTGCAGTTAATATCCGATATCATTGAAGTTTTGGAAGCCTCGTGAAAAAGGAGCGAAATAAGAGCTAAAAAGGAGCAAAAAAGCAAGGTTTATGCATTTTGTCCAGATGACATTCTCCATTTACTTCGCTGCCACGTCATTTAAAATACGGAAGGAATGACATTCGCCATTCCCCTAATGGCATTCACCATTATCGCGCAGTAATAGAACTGCACTAGTGGACAGTTCTGGACCGTTTTTTATCCACTATTTTTCCTCCACTCTCCATGCACGATCCAAGGGAGTTATCAGGTCTCAAAGCTTCTATAAATAGGATTGTGGGATACTTTGGAAGGTATCCAAGTTGTGCGGAAGCTCTGCCGAATCGAGTCTTAGAATTAAGCATAAATTACCTATAAAAGTGACAATAACTCATATTGAGGGATTGCCACACATGTTCTAGCTTTATTTTGTTTTCATCTTCATTGTACTCTTGAATCAAAGAACAAGTATGCCGTTATTTTATTTTCAAGCTAATTCAAGTTCAAGTTCGAGTTAATTCTAATTTTATTTTAAGAAATTTCAGGTTCTTTTTACTGCTTTTGATATTTGCATGTTTTACTGTTTTAATTACTTGTATGCCATGTTGCTCATAATTTTGATTGTTTTAATTATGTTGTTCCCAAATAATATAATGTCTTGCTAATTTATTCTGAGTCTGGAGAATTATATGTTTCCAATTGTAAGTGCGAATAATAAGTGCGAATTTATGATTTAACTATGTTATGGCTTTAGTTTCCAATTGTATGTTTTACTATTTTGGCACGAGAGTGTGAGACAAGTTAAGGTTCAATCCGATAACGCGAGAGTGTGAGGAAGGAACCAGATAGTGGAAACTAGCCATCGATCCTAAAAACATCGAGAGTGCTTTAGGCACCGTTTAGGATCTCATTTACTTTCAAAATGTGCTTTCTAATTAGAACAAGCGAGCGAGAGCAAAGTCCCGTGGTTAGGAGGTGTGATCTTTGTCAATAGCGCGAGAGTGTGAGACGGGATATTTAGGTCGGTATTTTCTACATAGCACAATATAATCATATTTAGTGCCCAATCCTACCTAATCCCCTAGGTACACGCAATCCATATTCCGTACTCGTTAGTTATCATAACTTTTAAACCGTTAGAAGTTAGTATTTTCATTGTTGTTCCTACCTTTATAATCTTTAGCCCTAGCTTTTCACTGCAACAATAGATAAAATTAGTTTGACCATTATTCCATGTGGGTTTGATAATCTTTTAAAACTACATGATAGGCTGTGCACTTACAGTTATAATCCGACAGACATGCCCGTCGTTCATCAAGTTTTTGGCGTCGTTGCCGGGGATTAATTAGTCAATATTGTGATTCCTTTGTTGCGCATTATAGACTAAGCCAACAAATTTTCTTTCTTTTTCTTTGTCGATTGTATGTCAAACACCTGCTCTTAGAGCAAGGAGTTAGAGCAACCAATTGACGATATCGAGCCTTATCTTAATCTAAAACGCCGAATCAATAATTTCCGTATTAAATACAACCTTCTAGATCCTAACACCCCAATTTCAGATCCAAAACCAATTATGGCCGAAAGACCACAAAATCGTCCATTGAAGTATTATGTTGTTCCATCGAGAGCAGAACCATATAACAACATTGATGCCCCTGCCATCAATCAGAACGATTTTGAGTTGAAACCTTCGCTATTATCACCCGTTCAACAAAACCAATTTTCAGGTAGTCCTAAAGACGATCCTAACTTACATTTGCCCGTGTTTGTGCAGTATGCGGGCACAGTGAGAGCAAATGGTGTCAGTCAAGAAGCGATTAGACTACGTCTTTTCCCTTTTTCCTTAAGAGATAGAGTAAGAGCTTGGCTCCAGTATCTACCTTCAAACTCTGTAACCACATGGGACGAGTTGAAGAAAGTCTTCTTAGCCTGACATTTTCCACCAAGCAAAACGGCTATGCTAAGAGCTCAAATCAACGGATTTAAGCAACAAGACAATGAATCTCTTTTCGATGCCTGGGAAAGATACAAGGACATGATGCGACTCTGTCCATACCATGGACTTGAAGAATGGATGATTATCCATACTTTCTATAATGGTCTGTTGTATAACACTAAGATGAATTTAAGCGCTGCTGTAGGTGCTCTAATGGACAAACCTTATGACGAAGCTTATGAACTCATAGAAAACATGGCTCAAAATCATTTCCAATGGGGAGGAGAACATGCTGCTGTAGAAAAACCAAATCAGAAAAGCGGAATGTACAAAGTCAATGGCATAGGCCGCATCAATGCTAAAGTGGATGCACTTACTCAAAAGATTGAAAGCTTGGCCATAACACCAGCAGCTATCGTAGCTGCTATAACACCAAACTGTGAATTATGTGGAACCCCTGGGCACACTAATGTTGATTGTCAGTTATTGGCTGGTGTTCCCACCGATCAAGTAAACTATGCCCAAGGAAACCCATATTCAAACACTTACAATCCTGGTTGGAGGAACCATCCAAATTTTTCCCATAAAAGTAACAATGCTTTGTTTCCACCAAACTCATCACCTGTTATTCCACCTGGCTATCAGAAAGGAGCCCCTGTTGCTCCACAAGCACCTAGAAAGTCAAATTTGGAGATCATGATGGAAAACTTTATAAATACCCAAGCTCAACAAAATAAATAATTTGCAAATCAAAACGCCCATACGAGTGAATTGATGAAACAATTGTCAAATAAGTTTGATGTAATGGCTACCCATAACAAGATGTTAGAAACCCATATCTCCCAAGTAGCCCAACAACAAGCCGCAATAGCAGCCCCAACTGGAGCATTTCCTGGTCAACCTCAACCAAACCCAAAAGGCCATGTTAACACCATCACACTTTGGAGTGGGACAAAACTAGATGAACCAACTGACCCAAGAATTCAAAATCTGGCCATGTACCAAAATTCTGGTAAAGGATCCGAAAAAGTAAACGAACCAACAAAGGATGGAAAGAAAGAAGAAAGCGGAGAGGTAACAGATAAAGAACTACCCTATGTGCCTCCGCCACCATACAAACCACCTGTACCTTATCCCCAAAGGCTTGCTAAATCCAGAAATAAAGGACAATTCAAGAAATTCGTGGAACTTCTGAAGCAACTAAACATAACCACACCATTCACAGAAGCCATTACTCAAATGCCTTCATATGACAAATTTATTAAAGAGATCCTATTGTCGCATTACGCAAAAAACCGGCGGGAAAACGAAAACAACAGAGCCGTCACCGTGCGTTATTTATCCCAAAAGAGGGAAAGGAAACGCTCGAAGTAAACCTGGAAAAAGCATGGTCTCGCGACCAAAGAGAATGGGATCGGGAGTCGGTTATGCGAAGGGAAGGTATTAGCACCCCTACGCATCCGTCGTACTCGACGGGATCCACTCTCAGAAAGAAGGAATATGGTTGCTAAAACACCGCTCACAAACAAACACACTGGCTGAAAGAGACACAAGAAAACAAACAAAACTAACTCGGCAGGATATCGCATCCTGGGCCTACGTAGTCTATCAGGCATAGACATCAGAGTCGACGTAGTTCGGACCGGGGAAAAACACATGCTCGCTAGGATGTCGCATCCTATGCATACGTATCTTCTCAGACGAAGAAGAATCAGAGCATCCGTAGCTCGGCTCACGCACGCCAAACAAAACCGCACAAACACGGGAAAACATGGAACCCGAATGCCAATCGCTGGACTTATATCAGCTTCCGAACCAAACACACCCACACTGGAACCCGAATGCCAATCGCTGGACTTATATCAGCTTCCAAGCACACAAAAAGAGGTTACGGAATGCCAACCGTTGGGCTTACATCCATCTCCTGACACACACAAAGACAAAACAAAAGGGCGCCCGGAGAGATCAGCTCATCTCCTGCCTACGTACCTCATCTGGTATGAGGATCAGGGCGACGTAGTTCCCCTACGCAGGGACACAGGACTAGCCTAACCAGATAACAGAGGGAGACACAACTAGGGAGACTAACTCGAGCCTAGATGTTATCATGCATAATCATCCCTAAGTCAAGGTTGCTATCTAACTTGCACAGGAAGCAAGCTAAACCTAAGCACAGGCAATAGCAAAGCAAACAATCACAGATAGCACACACTATATACACATCAAGTGGGGCTCAAACAAAGGTTAGGCTGCAAGAGCAAGCCAACTGTATCAGGGTGAGGTTAGCTCTTAACCCTAACATTGAGAGTTAGGGTGAAGCTGATGAAAGGTGAGTGAAGATGAGACTTCACAGCTCTTATCCCTGGCCTGGGAGAGCTTCAGATAATGAAGTGTGGGTCCAGAAAGTGGGAACCCTTCTACACTTATGACACTGACTCAACATAGATCTTGGGGTTAATGTCCACAAGGCATCAACATGTGATGTGAGCCAAGGGACGACTCAATAGAATAGCAGGAGATGGATTGCACATCTCTTGTGTCTGCCAATTGCCTTAACAAAGGTCTTTTCCTGCTTGGGGACAAAAATAAACAAGCACAAGCATTGCCTCTTAAGGAGGACTTCAGACAGGTGCCTGGCCAAGTAACAGGCCAGGTCTTCCAGACTACATGGAGAAGAGATCATTATACCTCAATGCTCAAGCTAGCAAGCAAAGCAAACACAAGTTCACAAGGGAACTATAGCAACTAAGGTACCTGAAATCAATCCAACATAATCAGTATACCAGACAAACAAAAAGCAAACAGACAATTACAAGTCCACAGCACAAACAGATAACAAGCATCAATGCACAAAGGTGCAAGCCACAAGGCCTAGTCATAAGTCTCAATGCCTACAAAACAAGCTCCAAGTTAGTCATAAACAAGAAATAAACCAACTCCAATTGAGGGCACATCATCAAGCATAAGTAATTGTGCTTTTAACCTGAAACAAAGCTCAAATGTGAGAGCACAAACCACTAGTACAAGACTAGGGTCCAAAGGGGAGTAATAAACCAAAACAGAACATGAAACTTATCCAAAATCAAGATCAATCAATTAGGAAACAAATACAAGTGGTCTCATGTTCATATCAATCCCTAAGATCATTTCATACATCAAAGAGTGCAAAGCATGCAATTTAGAACCTCATAGGACCAAACAGAAAGATCCAACTCAAATCAACTCACAAACATTTCAATAAATCCCCAAAAACTTCATGGTCAAACAACATTCATAACATGATATAGACACCAAATTTCAAGCCAATTGGATAAGAGGAAGCAAGTCAATTAAATTCATAAAGTCAAGCCAAGTTCAAACAAGCTCATACAAGGCACCAAAACATGCATCAACTTCAAGCAATCATAAAACAGCAACCAAACATGATAAATGAGTGAAACCAAAGCCATGGCAAACTTCAAGATGTCTATAATACACATGCCAAATTTCAAGTCCATCCAATAAACAACAAGGATTTCACAAATCATATGAGGTCATGACTCACAAAAAGTCCACAATTGGTCAAACAGGGGAGAAAATCTCAATCAAATTGGAAATGCACTCAAGAAATCCATAAAAATTCATATTCAAGCTTAACATCCAGAAGATTCAACATACAAAAATTCAGATCATTTTGAGTTCATATGGCATGGTAAAAAAAATCATCAAATTGGACAAGGGATGGTGTGACACAAATTGTCACACCTCTATAGAAAAAATCATATCTCATCAACCAGAAATGATAAAATCACAAACTCTATACCAAAAAATCCCTAAAAGTGTCTAGATTAAGCACAAAAATTTTTAGCCTCATTGGATTAAGCATCATCATTTCACAAGCAAAATGACATGGAAGGTACAAATTGGATACACATGAACAAACCCTAGGCAAAACAGAAATCCACACGTGCATAATTCCTGGAAAAATCACCATAAAAAACTAGAGATCATGAGGAATATCATGCAAAAAATCCCACATTATTTGGACAAATATTGAATGACTTATGATTTTTGGAAGATTGAAGATGAAAATGAAATTAAAATTTGAAATGAAAATGAATTAATGGATTAAATGTGATATAATGGCAAAAGCGTAAATAAGATGCTGAAATGATGAAACGCTGCGTTTCATTTTATGAGGTGGCAAGGCGCGATTGGCTTCATGGGCGAAAAACCACGGAATGCATGCAAACACGGCTCAGCACGGATCTAACAGAGTTCTGGAAACGAAATTGGCTAGGGTTCAACATGTTCTTCATTCAATTTCCAGGTGATGAACAATTTTCCACGAAAATCAACAAGCAGCATATCATTCGATCCGTCTCATCATGCACATTAACAATCCTAACATGATTAAACCTAACTCTAACTAACATGGAAGGATCGAGCCAAATAAGTTCTACATCTCAAACTTAAATTCATGATAACTCTCTTAATACTTGATGAAATTCAAAACCACAAGGTTCAGCATACTCATGGATGAAAGGTCTACAAAACACATAACATAATTTCAACAATTGGAGAATTCTATTCCTGACCTTGTTTGAAGTGCAGGTTTGGAATCGTGGTTTTCTGGCTTTGTCTTGTTGAAACAGATGCTTAATGATGATTAGGAAGATGAATGAGTGAAGAACTGAAGCTCAAATGTCTTGGATCTTGCTCTAATTCAGATCTGCCATTGATGAACCTTGAAGCAACAGTCCACGATTATGCTGAACAGTGATGAATCCTTGCTTCAATTCACTTCCAATATGCTTGTGGATGGTGAATCAATGAAGAATCAAGCAAGTTCTATGGAAATTTTTGCAGAAAAATGAAGAACAAAAGTTGAGAGAATTGTGCAATTCTTGATCTAGATCTGTTTGAAATGATTGTTAATGATGAATTCAGTTAGGATTAGCTATTTATATGTGCTGTTAATCATTTTTGTTAATCAAGCTTAGCCAAAACCAAAGTGATTAGTGAAAATGCAAGTTTATGCTAAATTGGTCATGCCACCCTCATGTTATGCAATGCCTTGCTACAGTGCACGAAAACCTGTCCAAACACACTCCAAATGTGATATAAGACCAATTGCCAAGCTTGGAATGCATGAAAAAGGCTTAGTTTTGAAAGTCACTTTTTCCCTCCCTTTTTCAAATTCAATTCACCTTGAAAATGCCATTTTTATGTGATGAGTTTTGGTGAAATGCAATGAATGATTTGGATAGAGCATGTCAAATGGAGATTGTAGCAAGAAACCCCACTCAATTTGGCCAAATGGTGTGAAAGTTATCCCACTTTGAAGTTCAAAAATTCTTGACAATGATTTGATCATAACTTGCCAACCACAAATGAGAAATGGATGTTCTTGGACTTTTTGGAAAGGTGAGAGCAAGATCTTCAACTTTCATGTTGGACAAAATTCCATTTGAAGCTTGTATGATGATGTAAATTTGAGGAGAAGATCTTTCCATTTTTGGCAATTTGAAATTACAGGTCACTTACTATTTTTGGAAACTTTTCATCTGACCTCAAATTCTCCAATGTTGATCTTTGACATGTCAAATGAGACTTGTATGGACATGAATGAGGCCTTTCAAACCATCTCCCACCTTCAAATCCATGAATTCAGGCACAGTTGACCACAATTGACTTTCTAGGGTTTCAGATGAAATCCTGCTTGACTGATGACTTCTGAACATCCAATCTTTGGACAAATCACTCCAAAATGATCCCTAGGCCATGTGAACATGTTGAACCAACCCTAGGGTTTTGCCTCAATAGAAATTGCACATGCTTGCTTGCTTGACTGATTCTCCTGACCAGTTGACCTAATCTTGTCTGATGACTTGCACTTGGGCAAATGGACAATGCAATGCTATGCAGTGGACTATGTAATGTTAATGACCTAATATGAAAATGTATGTACAAAATGGGAGGTGAAAATTTGAGGTGCTACAGCTGCCCCTATTCAATCAACTGGGAACCCGAATGGATGAGAGCAACGGCTGTCAGACTTTCAGGGTAAACAGGGATTGAATACCAAGAACCGTAGAAATTTGCACAATGCGGGGATCCACCAACGGAAACGTCCACTGGGATCTAATATTTATTTACTGGGGATTTTCTTTTTTTCTGGTTCTTCTCTCAAGGGTACAACCACCTCCAGACATCTCAAGACGATGAATGTGAACAAAAATCACAACTAGACGTCAACGGACAACTAGGAAAAACTCAACGTTTACCAAGACCAACGGAGAGGTAACTGGACATTAACGAATGAGCTGGGAAAGATACAACCATACGTCAACGAACGTAGTGGGAAAAACTCGACGTTTACCGAAACCAACGGAGAGGTAACTCAACTGGGGACGACCAGGAAAAACTCGATGTTTACCGAAACCAACAGAGAGGTAACAGACATCAATGGATGACTGGAAGACTCGACCAGACGTCAACGGACGAAAGGGAGAAGCTCGACGTTTATCGACACCAACGGAGAAGGAGAAGACTCGACCAGACGTCAACGGACGAAAGGGAGAAGCTCGACGTTTATCGACACCAACGGAGAAGGAGAAGACTCGACCAGACGTCAACGGACGAACGGGAGAAGCTCGACGTTTATCGACACCAACGGAGAAGGAGAAAACTCGACTAGACGTCAACGGACGAACGGGAGAAGCTCGACGTTTATCGACACCAACGTAGAAGGAGACCAGACATCAATGGACGATGGATGAACTGGGAAGACTCGACCAGACGTCAACGGACGAAAGGGAGAAGCTCGACGTTTATCGACACCAACGGAGAAGGAGAAAACTCGACCAGACGTCAACGGACGAACGGGAGAAGCTCGACGTTTATCGACACCAACGGAGAAGGAGAATTACTGGGGAAAATACACCTAGATATCAACGGATAACTAGGAAAAACCCGACGTTTATCGACACCAACGGAGAGGAGAATCTGAGGTGAAAGGGATACAACTAGATATCAACGGATAACTAGGAAAAACTCGACGTTTATCGAAACCAACGGAGAGGTAACCCTACTGGGGAGAGAGAACAAGACTCAACCAAACGTCAACGGACGATTGGGAAAAACTCAACGTTTATCGAAACCAACGGAGAGGTAACCAGACATCAGCGGATGAATGGAAAGAAAGGGATACCACCATACGTCAACGGACGAATGGGAAAAATTCAACGTTTACCGAAACCAACAGAGAGGTAACTTTGGGGAAGAAAATACAGCCAGTTGTCAACGGACAACTAGGAAAAACTCGACGTTTATCGACACCAACGGAGAGGAGGAAACTCTTCTGGGGAAGAAAAAGGGTATTACGAACATCGAAAGATGATGTTTACGGATACCAACAGAAGACCAGACATTAACGAATGATTGGGAAATACTCGAGGTGTACACCGAAAGATGGTGTTTACCGACACCAAAGAAAGAACACACGCGGGTGCTGACATGACACCGACCAGTATCACAAGATGACATCTACACATGCCAGGGCAAGGCTAAACACTTGCTGGGATCTCGCTGGGGAATAAGATTGCTTAATCAAAGCAAATATCCGAAAGGGGAAAGGAATATCAATACCGACTGGATAATGATAACCACAAAGAGGGGATTACATCTACCGGTTAGTAGGTAGAAAACCACGGAACAGTAACCGTCATCACTAGGATGAGCACAAGGGTAGACTCCACAAAGGGGAGAAAAGAGGATTCACATCTATCGGATAGTAGGTAGAAGACCACCAAGATAGGACTTACAACTGCTGGTTTGTAGGCAGAGGCCACCAAAATTTGCTGAGGATAAAATGAATGATTGCCGATTAGTGAGCAACTATTCATTTAAACCACAGGGAAGCACAGGAGACAGCCAATAGGAAGCCAATTCAGGATCCATCCAAAAAGGCAGACTGAATCAAGACTCATCCTAATGAGGAAAGAGCTCAATAGGGAAAACCCATCCCATTATATGTGGGGAGGGAACGGAAACAACCGTCATCCACGAGGATACAACTCGTGGGGAGCACAGAAGGAAATGACAGACACTTTCTTCTTAAGGGGTCGACTCTATATGGAGAGATCAGACACACCCACATCTGCTAGGGGAATCAATCCAAGTTTGCTAAATGCTACCAATTCTGGGGAATAGCACTGTTGGGGATACCCGCTCAACTACGGAGTCACTTGTTGGGAAAACATCTTTCTACCCTGCTGGGGAACCCAACTCTGAAATCGATCCAAAGGTGCGATGCTAAACTTCTTTCTAACAACCGATTCTTGGTCACCACAGCTTAGGGCTAATGGATATGTTTGCAATGCTGATGCCTGAGTTTTTTTTTAGCACAATGCCCCATGATCATGGAAAAGCTACGCACTAATGATGCAATATGCTATGCTTATCTAAATGATGAATGCATAAAACACACGTCTCCTTCAGAGACAACACCGGGGAGCTCCAGGAACTCTGCTGAAGATTCCAACACCACGTCAATTTTCACCCTGCTGGGGAAAGACAACCCTTGCTAGGGATGAACTCGATCGAACCCGAACTACTTGGGATTACCCTACTAGGGGAGGCAACCAACGTTTACCTCTACTGGGGACGATTTTGTCGGACTTGGTCCGCTTGGGGACCTTGCTAGGGGAAAACCAACAACATAAACCCTCTGCTACGGAGATCCACTAGGGGAAAACACTCCACACCCTGATGGGGAAATGCATTCACAACCACGCTGGGGATACGTCCTCAACCCTGGGAAACAAACCACCCACTGATACTCCCACTGGGGGACATGGCAACCTTCAAGCTCTCTGAGGAGGCACCGATCTCGAATCGGCTAGGGAAATAACACTTTCAGACCCACTTGGGAGATACGGCCCTTTTGACACGGAACACCCTTCGATTCGTCGAACACTGACATTCAACATCCAACCATAGTGTTGACTTTCCACTTTTGAGAACTCCCAGACTTGTCTGGACTTTTCTGAGTCATCACCTTGTATTCCTGACTACTCCGTACTTTACGGGGATCGAACTTCTGGGATTCATACAAATTTCCCAGTCTTCAGACTTTGAAGAGTCTTCTTGATTACTCTCTAGGATTGTCGTCCTTCTTTCGTCGTCTTTTCATTGTTCGTCTATCCCTTGCCCCTGGTTGGACTTTGTGGGGATCTTTTGTCAAAAGGCATCATATCACAACCTGCCAGTGAATGAGGATATCTAACAGCACCCGCACAAGAGATCGTTAGATAAAAGCGTGCCCCAGGCGTGCCAACATTTCAACACCTAGGTCACTCAAACTTCTGAATAAGATTTCCAGATTCCAATCTTATAAGCATGCATCGGAAGGGACCTCTATGTTTTGAAATGCAAATATTCTTATCAAAATAAACGGATGTTTTCATAATCAAAGCGGTAATGAAAACAAAAACAAAATTATTTGACTGAACACGCATTTTACTGACTGAAAAAGACGACTCAAAACCGAGCAACACACAGGAAGCAATCCCTAGAAAGAGGTGATCGCACATAAAAGGAAAAAATCTATCCTAATGGCAATATGAAACCGTGATCTCATCGGGTTCCAACTCAGTTACACCTCATATGTCCTCAAGACTTTCCGCCCTTTCTGTCTTCTGAACAAGACGCTTCCGATCGATCTCTGTCGGAGATTATCCTAGTTATATCCAAAGCACAAACGATCATGCTGGACGCAATTGTTCGTTTCATTCCCTCTTTTGCCTGGACCGCCTTTTCAGGTTTTCAGTCCACCGAGATACCCTTTTTTGCCCAAGTCGCTCTTGTGGGGGTTTTCGACTTGCCGGGTGTACAGTTTCTTTTCATTTTTATTATCCCTAACTTTTGCCCGAACCTTTTTCTTTTTTCTTTCTTGGTTCGCCGGGATGCCCTTTTTTGCCTGGACTCTTTTGTTCTTTTCGTCCAGCGGGTCTCTTTTCACGAAGTATTTTCTAACTACGTCCGCATCTGCAAGGGATGGAACATCTTCATCATCCGTGGTTGTCGACAACAAGGCTCTATCAGAGAAAACCCTTTTTTTACCACGAATGGGATCCATAACCGTTTATCCATTTGCCCCACGATCGTCGAGGAGGAAGGATCCTTTTCAACAACACGTCTCCCACATGATACGCACGAGGTCGCACTTTTCGGTCAACCACACGCTTCATTTACTGGGTACAACTGCCCCATGACAAGTAACTGCCAGCCTCCTTTCCTTAGTCAGGCTCAACATGTCATACCGAGTCCTTATCCACTCAGCCCTTTCCAATTAGGACCTCGAATGGTAGCACCGATTCCTTCTCATACACCTCTGAGAAAGGCGTTGCCCCAGTAGACGTACGCACCACAGATCGATACCCAGGATACAAGCTTCGTACTCAGCCACCATCGTTGGTGCATTCGCATGTTATCCGGGCAACGAAAGGGAACGTGGGATCCCTTTGGCGTAACCAAAGCATCATTGACTCATCCATATTACTCTCCCCTTCAGACATCAGAATCCGTTCGGATTCAGGGTCAGGCCCCTCCTCCGGGATCGGTCCCTCACAATCTTTCGATTTGAGCACCTCGAGATGTCCTCATCAGGGAACTCAGACTTCCTTGGTTGATAATCCTCAATGGGTCGTTGGGCGATGTAAACAGACAATACAACCCCCTTGATTGCTTTTCTGAGAGGTATACTGAGTATCGTATTCAACCAACATCCTTTGCCCTCTTGCAACCCGTCCGGTCAATGCTAGATCCTTTAAGCACCTACTTGATCAGATCCATCTTAGGAATCCACAAAGTGGTATGAACCAGCATATACTGTCTCAGTCGGCGAGCAACCTATGCCAAAGTACAGCAAGTTTTCTCGAACAGTGAATGTATTGTTTCACAGTCGATAAACTTTTTGCTAAGGTAAATTGCATGCTCTTTTCGACAGGACTCGTCATGCTGACCCAGTACACACCTCGTAGACCCCTCGAGGGCTGTCTATTACAAAATTGATGACCGTCTCTCTACCAGAGTCATCAGAATCAAAGGTTCCTGCAACTTACTTTTTTTTTAATGCCCCTTGGCAACCATTATCCACCTGACCGTTTGCTTTCTTTTTTTTCGGTTCGGTTCAGGCATTTCTTGCATGGCTTTTTCCTTTTTTTTTTGTTCTTCTTTCTCTCTTCTTTTTTTTCTCTTTTTTTTTCTCTTTTTTTTTGCAGGATCGACCTCGATTCCTCTTTCGTTCACAATAAGTCTCGGCAACTTACCGGACAGCACTCTACAAGTGCACTGATTCGGACTCAACCTCAGTCTGAGTTGTCTCAACCTGGTCAAACGACTTGCCCCGGATCCACCAGATGCCTCTCTTCTTCTTGGGACTTTGCTATCATGTCATCAACATAGCATTTGATTCCATGATGAATCATATCATGCAACAAAGTCACCCTGACACGTGGCACTGGCGTTCTGCTTCACTAGAGGACAGTCTTCTCTCCATGGTAGCTCGTGCACAACGACATCGGTATCTGACCCTGGCATATCTTGACACGGCCAGGCGAAGGTATCCACATGCTCTTTCAACAGGGCTACCATTCTGCTCTTGACATTTGCCTCTGAAGCGGCTCCATCTTTCACTTCCTTTCCGACCTCGACGGTGCCTGGATTATCAATCTTGCATCGCTCCTTGTGCGGTTGAATCACCTTCTCCTCTTGTCTTAACAACCTGGCTAATTCCAGCAGATCACAATCTTCTTCGCCTTACTCTTCGGCATGACAGATCGGATTGTCGAAGTCATACAGAGGTGTAACCGAATTGTTGTCAACGAGATCCGGAGAAATACTTTTGAGGTCGGAACAAGACAAATCAAAAGGAAAGAAAAATGAAAATAAACATTGCCATTTTTATTTTTAACTGCAAAAATAATTGAAAAACAGGGAACACCGCTTTTAATTACAAAAACATCCATTTATTACTGATTCAAAATGTTGCATAATGAAACACATGAGATGGCCCTTACAATGGACCATTACGTTTCGGGCAAAACGTATGGCTTTCATGCAAACAAAATTGAAACACAGAAATACTATTCTTCTGGATGAGTGACAGTGGCGATCTTGGAGGCCTTCCAATTCTCTGGTACGCACGATTTTATCCATGCCTCGAGCTCGCGGTCACGGTCAATCTCTTCACTTACTGAACGAGCATGATCATGATCCAGCATTCCTGCACTGACAAAGGTATACGGTGGACGACGTCCTCTGTTTGGTCTAAACGACTTTTGATCCGGCTGGTAACCGACCCCAAACATGTCTGCTTTTACCACAATATCAATAATCCTTCCCCAGCCTCGGGCCTCTCTGTTCTTCACCACTTCCAGGGCTTGTTTATAAGAGGAAATGGACAGCCTTTTCTCTTTCTCAACAACACGGGCATTCTCCACCTTGACGGTTTCAATTGCTTGACTTGGTGTTCCAAATTTTCCACTGTCCGTTTCTACTTCCTTCATCTTCTGAGTAGTGTCTCTCATCACTACACATCCCTTTATGGCGACGACCGCACAACAAATATCAGTGCCAGGGAAAGCTCCATCCTTCACCAGAGGTTTTGGAACCACAGACATTGGAACCTTTAACTGACCCTCCTTAGTCACCTCCATTTTTCTCTTGGCCTTTTTCACCATCTTGACTTTTACAGGACCCTGCCTGGGTACGGGGCTGACATATCCATCCATTATCTGTGCCAAGCTGATGGCCTTAGAGTCCATCATGTCCTAGACGACATGCTTGAAATCTCTACAACCCTCAATGTTGTGCCTGGGTGCCCTAGAATGGAAATCGCACCTGGCATTCTCATCATAGTTTGGAGGCCTCCGCTGCCGTTCCACGGGAATCAAAATCCTTGGCCGGACTAACCCCAGATCCCTCAATCTTTTGAACAGGAGAGTATAAGTCACAGGTGGCTCATCAAACTGACGATCAACCTTCTCCTTCTTCACTAGGCTCTTAGCTTTCAATGCTCTCCGTTGAGGTGGAGGTTGTTGCTGTGGTACAGTTGGGTTATCAACAGGAAGGATTACAGCGGCAGCATAAGGGTGATAACAATCCTTACCGCGTTCCTTCTTTGTTTCCACACCTCCTGATTCAACCTTTTTTTTTAGTGGACCACTGCCAGATGGTTTCTTTGCCACAGCACCAGAGGGGTTGTTTGCTTCGGCTGACGGAATCTTTCCCTGAACTTTCTCCTTGATCATCCAGCCTTCAATTCTTTCCAATCTCTCGGGCATGGCTTTCTGCCCCAGGGCAAGCCCTTGCACCACACTGAACAACTCCTTTATCATCTCTTTCATCTCACGAAGGTCAGCGCGGGGTGGATCCATCCTGAACAGAAGAGCTATGCGCACCAGTTGACACCTACAAAACAGCAAATGGGTTAGTATGACTCACACATGCATGTCTATCCGTACCAGGAATATTCTGTCCTTTGATTCTAGCGTCACTGAGACAAATAATTTTTCATCAACCACATTCTGACATCTGGCTGTCTCTCAACCAGAATTTTAATCAAAAATGGACCCTGAGTACGGGTAGACATGAGTGGAATGCAGGTGAATGCGAAATGATAATGATGTAAATGCATGAATGCAGGCCACTGTGCCATCAAGTCGTCTGAAGACCCATCAAGTCTCTGAACCAGTCACAGTCATCTGAGGGACTAAGTCACCATAAATCCAACTTGGGGAGTTCCGAAATAAACGGAACCGGAGATTATCTCCATCATCACCAGAGGTTCTCTGAACAGATAACCACAACAATCTCTGAATCGGCCCAGAGAATCCTGAAATAAACGGATCCCCACTGATAAATACCGCGGATAGAGTTCCGACGTCTCGGAAACAAATGTCCATAAATCCGACTTATAAATAGGACTCTGATCAACGGAACCATTATTCACCATCAAAGTCACCATCAGAACATGCATCTGTAAGAATCAACCTTCCCCTCACAGGTGAATTCTAATCAGGTCATCCTAAGGCGGATAATGATCTCAACAATCGGGCAAAGATACTCAACGGGTTTGCCCTTTCGGGTGTGCCGTTGCAGCTCTCTTAAGATCGTCTAAATCAAAGATCCGGGAATGAACGGTCACCGAAGTCAACAACTCAGATGAGATAATCCGACCTAAGCGGAATAACTCCACCCGGAAGGACTCTCTCAAATGAACCTCGTCCGGCTATGGTGACACGTCTCCTCATCATGTCGTACAACATGTGAAGAAACATGAGACCACGCTAATCCTAGGTGTATACTCAGGCCTGGGTATTGGGCCTCACTCAGAACACCCACCCCAAATCAGAGGAACCAACCTGTACAGAAGACAGCACAATGATGATATGATGCATGCAAACAGATATGCACATATATACAACATAAATGCAATAAATAGAGCAACACAAGCAACCTAAACCCTATCCTAGAGAGCGCTAGGAGAGACTCGCTTAGGGAAGATGGACCAGCAAGAGGTCAACTTCCAGAATCCCCAACAGAGTCGCCAGCTGTCGCATTACGCGAAAAACTGGCGGGAAAACAAAAACAACAGAGCCGCCACCGTGCGTTATTTATCCCAAAAGAGGGAAAGGAAACGCTCGAAGTAAACCTGGAAAAAGCATGGTCTCGCGACCAAAGAGAATGGGATCGGGAGTCGGTTATGCGAAGGGAATGTATTAGCACCCCTACGCATCCGTCGTACTCGACGGGATCCACGCTCAGAAAGAAGGAATATGGTTGCTAAAACACCGCTCACAAACAAACACACTGGCTGAAAGAGACACAAGAAAACAAACAAAACTAACTCGGCAGGATATCGCATCCTGGGCCTACGTAGTCTATCAGACATAAACATCAGAGTCGACGTAGTTCGGACTGGGGAAAAACACATGCTCGCTAGGATGTCGCATCCTATGCATACGTATCTTCTCGGACGAAGAAGAATCAGAGCATCCGTTACTCGGCTCACGCACGCCAAACAAAACCACACAAACACGGGAAAACATGGAACCCGAATGCCAATCGCTGGACTTATATCAGCTTCCGAACCAAACACACCCACACTGGAACCCGAATGCCAATCGCTGGACTTATATCAGCTTCCAAGCACACAACAAGAGGTTACGGAATGCCAACCGCTGGGCTTACATCCATCTCCTGACACACACAAAGACAAAACAAAATGGCGCCCGGAGAGATCAGCTCATCTCCTGCCTACGTACCTCATCTGGTATGAGGATCAGGGCGACGTAGTTCCCCTACGCAGGGACACAGGACTAGCCTAACCAGATAACAGAGGGAGACACAACTAGGGAGACTAACTCGAGCCTAGATGTTATCATGCATAATCATCCCTAAGTCAAGGTTGCTATCTAACTTGCACAGGAAGCAAGCTAAACCTAAGCACAGGCAATAGCAAAGCAAACAATCACAGATAGCACACACTATATACACATCAAGTGGGGCTCAAACAAAGGTTAGGCTGCAAGAGCAAGCCAACTGTATCAGGGTGAGGTTAGCTCTTAACCCTAACATTGAGAGTTAGGGTGAAGCTGATGAAAGGTGAGTGAAGATGAGACTTCACAGCTCTTATCCCTGGCCTGGGAGAGCTTCAGATAATGAAGTGTGGGTCCAGAAAGTGGGAACCCTTCTACACTTATGACACTGACTCAACATAGATCTTGGGGTTAATGTCCACAAGGCATCAACATGTGATGTGAGCCAAGGGACGACTCAATAGAATAGCAGGAGATGGATTGCACATCTCTTGTGTCTGCCAATTGCCTTAACAAAGGTCTTTTCCTGCTTGGGGACAAAAATAAACAAGCACAAGCATTGCCTCTTAAGGAGGACTTCAGACAGGTGCCTGGCCAAGTAACAGGCCAGGTCTTCCAGACTACATGGAGAAGAGATCATTATATCTCAATGCTCAAGCTAGCAAGCAAAGCAAACACAAGTTCACAAGGGAACTATAGTAACTAAGGTACCTGAAATCAATCCAACATAATCAGTATACCAGACAAACAAAAAGCAAACAGACAATTACAAGTCCACAGCACAAACAGATAACAAGCATCAATGCACAAAGGTGCAAGCCACAAGGCCTAGTCATAAGTCTCAATGCCTACAAAACAAGCTCCAAGTTAGTCATAAACAAGAAATAAACCAACTCCAATTGAGGGCACATCATCAAGCATAAGTAATTGTGCTTTTAACCTGAAACAAAGCTCAAATGTGAGAGCACAAACCACTAGTACAAGACTAGGGTCCAAAGGGGAGTAATAAACCAAAACAGAACATGAAACTTATCCAAAATCAAGATCAATCAATTAGGAAACAAATACAAGTGGTCTCATGTTCATATCATTCCCTAAGATCATTTCATACATCAAAGAGTGCAAAGCATGCAATTTAGAACCTCATAGGACCAAACAGAAAGATCCAACTCAAATCAACTCACAAACATTTCAATAAATCCCCAAAAACTTCATGGTCAAACAACATTCATAACATGATATAGACACCAAATTTCAAGCCAATTGGATAAGAGGAAGCAAGTCAATTAAATTCATAAAGTCAAGCCAAGTTCAAACAAGCTCATACAAGGCACCAAAACATGCATCAACTTCAAGCAATCATAAAACAGCAACCAAACATGATAAATGAGTGAAACCAAAGCCATGGCAAACTTCAAGATGTCTATAATACACATGCCAAATTTCAAGTCCATCCAATAAACAACAAGGATTTCACAAATCATATGAGGTCATGACTCACAAAAAGTCCACAATTGGTCAAACAGGGGAGAAAATCTCAATCAAATTGGAAATGCACTCAAGAAATCCATAAAAATTCATACTCAAGCTTAACATCCAGAAGATTCAACATGCAAAAGTTCAGATCATTTTGAGTTCATATGGCATGGTAAAAAAAATCATCAAATTGGACAAGGGATGGTGTGACACAAATTGTCACACCTCTATAGAAAAAATCATATCTCATCAACCAGAAATGATAAAATCACAAACTCTATACCAAAAAATCCCTAAAAGTGTCTAGATTAAGCACAAAAATTTTCAGCCTCATTGGATTAAGCATCATCATTCCACAAGCAAAATGACATGGAAGGTACAAATTGGATACACATGAACAAACCCTAGGCAAAACAAAAATCCACACGTGCATAATTCCTGGAAAAATCACCATAAAAAACTAGAGATCATGAGGAACATCATGCAAAAAATCCCACATTATTTGGACAAATATTGAATGACTTATGATTTTTGGAAGATTGAAGATGAAAATGAAATTAAAATTTGAAATGAAAATGAATTAATGGATTAAATGTGATATAATGGCAAAAGCGTAAATAAGATGCTGAAATGATGAAACGCTGCGTTTCATTTTATGAGGTGGCAAGGCGCGATTGGCTTCATGGGCGAAAAACCACGGAATGCATGCAAACACGGCTCAGCACGGATCTAACAGAGTTCTGGAAACGAAATTGGCTAGGGTTCAACATGTTCTTCATTCAATTTCCAGGTGATGAACAATTTTCCACGAAAATCAACAAGCAGCATATCATTCGATCCGTCTCATCATGCACATTAACAATCCTAATATGATTAAACCTAACTCTAACTAACATGGAAGGATCGAGCCAAATAAGTTCTACATCTCAAACTTAAATTCATGATAACTCTCTTAATACTTGATGAAATTCAAAACCACAAGGTTCAGCATACTCATGGATGAAAGGTCTACAAAACACATAGCATAATTTCAACAATTGGAGAATTCTATTCCTGACCTTGTTTGAAGTGCAGGTTTGGAATCGTGGTTTTCTGGCTTTGTCTTGTTGAAACAGATGCTTAATGATGATTAGGAAGATGAATGAGTGAAGAACTGAAGCTCAAATGTCTTAGATCTTGCTCTAATTCAGATCTGCCATTGATGAACCTTGAAGCAACAGTCCACGATTATGCTGAACAGTGATGAATCCTTGCTTCAATTCACTTCCAATATGCTTGTGGATGGTGAATCAATGAAGAATCAAGCAAGTTCTATGGAAATTTTTGCAGAAAAATAAAGAACAAAAGTTGAGAGAATTGTGCAATTCTTGATCTAGATCTGTTTGAAATGATTGTTAATGATGAATTCAGTTAGGGTTAGCTATTTATATGTGTTGTTAATCATTTTTGTTAATCAAGCTTAGCCAAAACCAAAGTGATTAGTGAAAATGCAAGTTTATGCTAAATTGGTCATGCCACCCTCATGTTATGAAATGCCTTGCTACAGTGCACGAAAACCTGTCCAAACACACTCCAAATGTGATATAAGACCAATTGCCAAGCTTGGAATGCATGAAAAAGGCTTAGTTTTGAAAGTCACTTTTTCCCTCCCTTTTTCAAATTCAATTCACCTTGAAAATGCCATTTTTATGTGATGAGTTTTGGTGAAATGCAATGAATGATTTGGATAGAGCATGTCAAATGGAGATTGTAGCAAGAAACCCCACTCAATTTGGCCAAATGGTGTGAAAGTTATCCCACTTTGAAGTTCAAAAATTCTTGACAATGATTTGATCATAACTTGCCAACCACAAATGAGAAATGGATGTTCTTTGACTTTTTGGAAAGGTGAGAGCAATATCTTCAACTTTCATGTTGGACAAAATTCCATTTGAAGCTTGTATGATGATGTAAATTTGAGGAGAAGACCTTTCCATTTTTGGCAATTTGAAATTACAGGTCACTTACTATTTTTGGAAACTTTTCATCTGACCTCAAATTCTCCAATGTTGATCTTTGACATGTCAAATGAGACTTGTATGGACATGAATGAGGCCTTTCAAACCATCTCCCACCTTCAAATCCATGAATTCAGGCACAGTTGACCACAGTTGACTTTCTAGGGTTTCAGATGAAATCCAGCTTGACTGATGACTTCTGAACATCCAATCTTTGGACAAATCACTCCAAAATGATCCCTAGGACATGTGAACATGTTGAACCAACCCTAGGGTTTTGCCTCAATAGAAATTGCACATGCTTGCTTGCTTGACTTATTCTCCTGACCAGTTGACCTAATCTTGTCTGATGACTTGCACTTGGGCAAATGGACAATGCAATGCTATGCAATGGACTATGTAATGTTAATGACCTAATATGAAAATGTATGTACAAAATGGGAGGTGCAAATTTGAGGTGCTACACCTATCCAACAAGAAAAAGCTTGAGGATGATGAAACCGTTATGCTTACTGTAGAATGCAACGCTATTATTCAAAATAACATGCCTCATAAACTTAAAGACCCTGGTAGTTTTTCCATACCATGTGTAATTAGAAAGTTTATCATAGACAAAGCTCTATGTGATTTAGGAGCCAGTGTTAGTTTAATTCCCTTGTCCACATGCGAAAAACTCAATATGGGAGAATTAAGACTAGCAAAGATGTCTCTACAACTAGCTGACCATTCCGTTAAATTTCCCGTAGGTATGCTAGAGAACGTTCCTGTTTGTATAGGACAATTCTATATTCCTACCGCCTTTGTGATAATGGATATAAAGGAGGATTCCCACATCCCTATTATTCTAGGAAGACCCTTTTTAGCCACAGCCGGAGCCATCATAGATGTGAAGAAAGGAAGGCTGACATTTGAAGTCGGAGAAGAAAAAGTTGAATTTCTCTTAGCTAAATTCCTACAAGCACCAGCTATAGATGAATCATGTTGTCTCTTAGACGTCATAGACGAATGTGTGAAAGAAATGGATAAGGAACCATTTATGTATACTGAAGTACTGAAGATTCCAACATCTCTTATATTCGAGGATGATAATTGGCATGAGCCATATGTAGATGACAGTCTGAGAGAATGTCTAGCACTAACCCCAAATCCAATACCATGCCCCGAGAAACCTTAATTAGAACTTAAAACATTACCCAAAGATCTAAGGTATGAATTCCTAGATACCGAGCTTGAAAGACCAGTTATAGTCAATGCTGACTTAGGACAGATAGAAATCGAAAAATTACTCTATGTCTTAAGAAAATATCCAACAACTCTAGGCTATAACATCTCCGACTTAAAAGGAATAAGCCCCTCTATATGTATGCATCACATTATGCTAGAGGAGGACTGTAAAACCTCTAGAGAGCATCAGAGAAGAGTAAATACCATCTTGAGTGATGTAGTAAAAAAGGAGGTGCAAAAGCTATTAGAAGCATGAATCATATACCCGATATCCGACAATAACTGGGTCAGCCTGATACATGTCGTTCCAAAGAAGGAAGGTGTTACCGTTGTTAGTAACGAGAAGGGAGAATCCGTTGCTAAAAGAACTCAAACCGGATGGAGAATGTGTATAGACTATAGGAAACTAAATAAAGCCACTCATAAAGATCACTTTCCATTACCTTTCATTGATTAAATTCTTGAACGACTGGCTAAGCATTCTCACTTTTGCTATTTAGACGGATATTCAGGATTTTTTCAGATTCCTATCCATCCTGATGACCAAGGAAAGACTACTTTCACATGCCCTTATGGTACATTTTCCTATCGACGAATGCCATTTGGATTGTGCAATGCCCCTGTAACATTTCAGAGATGCATGATGTCGATCTTTGTTGATTTTATAGACGACATGATGGAAGTGTTTATGGATGACTTCTCTGTTTATGGGCAAAACTTTGAATGACGCCTTTCGAACCTAGAAATGGTACTTGAGAGATGCGTTAAGGTAAATCTCGTGTTAAATTGGGAAAAATGCCATTTCATGGTCCGACAAGGAATTGTACTTGGGCATGTCATATCCAATCGAGGGATTGAGGTGGATAAAGCGAAAACCAAAATTATAGAACATCTTTAACCTCTGAAAACCGTTAGAGAAATTCACAATTTCTTAGGACACGCCGGTTTCTACCAATGATTCATTAAGGATTTATCTAAGATAACAAAACCACTAACGAGCTTATTAATGAAAAACGTTGATTTCATATTCAACGAAAAGTGCTTAAAAGCGTTCGAACATCGAAAAATTTCCCTTATTACAACACCCATTATGAAACCACCTGATTGGAGAAAGTCATTCGAGATAATGTGTGACACTAGTGATTACGTTGTTGGTGCAGTCTTAGGACAAAGAGAAGATAAAAAGCTCCATGCTACTTATTACGCAATTAGAACCTTAGACGATGCACAGATGAACTACGCCACCACAGAAAAAGAACTCCTAGCCATTGTGTTCGCTTTAGATAAATTTCATTCCTACTTAGTGGGAGCAAAAATAATTATCTATACCGACCACACCGCAATTAGGTACCTGTTAAGTAAGAAGGATGCTAAACCGAGGCTTTTAAGATGGATCCTACTCTTATAAGAATTCGATCTAGAGATCAAAGATAAGAAAGGCACCGAGAACGTAGTAGTATATCACCTATCTAAGATTGAGGATCTAAAACCCTAACAAGTGCCCATCAATGATGATTTCCCCTATGATCGACTTGCAACCCAATTAGAAGTCAAAAGTGAAATGATCAAAATCTCTTTAATATATAATGACGCAGAAACCAATGAAGTTATGGAATCTATTTGCACCAAGACCATACTGCCATGGTATGCTGACTTTTTTAACTACCTAGCCGCTAAAGTGCTTCCACCAAACCTAACATACCAACAAAAGAAGAAATTTTTCCATGATCTTAAACACTATTATTGGGACGAACCACTACTTTTCAAAAGGGGAGCCAATGGTATTTTCCGTCGACGTGTCCCTGAATCTGAAATAACTGATATCGTATCCCACAACCACTATGCATACTATGGAGGGCATGCAAGCACCTCAAAGACTTGTGCGAAAATATTACAATCTGGCCTCTTTTGGCCTAATCAATGGAAAGATGTCCACATCGTGATTAAAAATTACGACCGGTGCCAACACACAGGCAACATCTCTAGACGCGATGAGATGCCACTAAAAGGTATCTTAGAGTTAGAAGTCTTTGATGTCTGGGGTATAGATTTCATGGGTCATTTCCCATCTTATTTTGGTAATAAATACATACTCGTTGTTGTTGATTACATATCAAAATGGATCGAGGCAGTAGCCTCTCCCACTAACGATGCACGAGTAGTGATTAAACTTTTCAAGAATAAAATCTTCCCTAGATTCGGTGTACCAAGACTCGTGATTAGCAACGGAGGCTCTCACTTCATTTCCAAAATCTTCGAGAGATTATTGCTGAAATATGGAGTCTGACACCGGGTAGCAATGCTATATCACCCTCAAACAAATGGGCAAGTTGAAGTTTCCAATAGAGAGATAAAATTTTTTTTGGAGAAAATTGTTGCAACCTCTAGGAAAGATTGGTCTGCCAAACTTCATGAAGCTTTGTGGGCTTATAGGATAGCTTACAAAACCCCGATAGAAACAACACCATTCAAGCTGGTTTATGGTAAATCAGGCCACCTGCCTGTCGAGCTCGAGCACAAAGCTTCTTGGACCATTAAGACCCTTAACATGAATTACACAGCTGTAGGCGAGAAACAAATTTTGGATATCCATAAACTAGAAGAACTTAGACTAGATGCCTACGAGAATGCCCGTATTTATAAGGAGAGAACCAAACAGTGGCATGACAAATGAATTACAAGGCGAGAATTCAAGGAGGGTGACGTAGTCCTTCTCTTTAATTCTCGACTCAAACTATTTCCAGGAAAAATTCGTTCTAGATGGTCAGGCCTTTTTGAGGTTAAGAGAGCTTTCTAGAGTGGAGCTGTAGAAATAAGAGCTAAAACCAATGAACCATTCATTGTAAATGGGCAGCAACTTAAGCACTACCACAATGTAGAAAATAAGGATTTTAGCATGAGCTATAAATTAGAAGAGCTACCCGCTCTTTCAAAAGGTTAGCACCGTTTCAATCGATGTCGAGCTCCCGACATTAAACAAAGCGCTTCATGGAAGGCAATCCACAACCTTTAATCCTTTTCTTTACTTTTTAGTTTGTTTTCATTTTTATTATTTTTATCCCATGTTTGTTTTTATTTTTTCTCTTTTCTATTATTAGTACTACTATTATTAATACCTATTCTAGTACTAACATGCAATACCTTTTTACTAATAGTATAACTTTTTTTTTTACTTTCAGGCTAACATAGCTTAGGATATCTTATCACTAACATAGGAATATGAAGCACGTTGACAATATGGGGGTTGTATTTAGGAACGAAAATCATAGGCGCCATTTTGACACATTAGCACAGAGGGAGATGGCATTTTCTATTTATCCAGATGGACTGACCCTGACCACCTTAGGACTGAGAGACAGTGTTATGTACCTTCTGAACCAAGTAGGTTGGGAAAATTTTGCTGTGAGGAAGAGGTATAGCCAATACCGTAGGCTCACCCTTGAATTTCTAAGTTCCCTCTATTATGACCCTAACAGAGGAATAGGATTTGGTAGAGGCCTGACTACATTTAGGCTGTTCGGAACCAAGTACCATTTCACCCATCGTGAGATGGCTGAGTTATTAGGATTTCCTAGTGACCCAGATACTTATACCATTACCCCTGATGATGCCTTCACAATCCTGGACCTTGACTATTTCTGGGGAAACATAACCGAGAATTATCACCTTGAGCCTCACACCATGTTCTCCGAGAATATCCACAACCCTGCTATTCGGTACTTTCACAAGATCCTGGCTCATACCCTGTTCGGTAAGGAAGAGAACATCACCGTTGTTTCTAAGGACGAACTTTCCATCCTGTATTGTGCCTCCCAAGGGAGACCAATGAATGCAACTACATTTATGTTAGCAAACCTAGCCAAGATCGCCCGAGAAACACACAATCCTATTATCATTAGTGTCTTAATAAGCATGATTGCTGACGATATAGGCTTGAGATACCCGCTTAACCATTTACATGCTTTTGGTAGTATCCGCCATTTGCACTTGTTGAAATGTATATTTCGTGTCGGGTTTTTGTTATCGTATCCACAGAGATTGTAAGATATCACTGCCGTTCAATGGTTGAATTAATCTTAACTTAATGTAACAATAGGGTTTTGGTTTTAATCAAGTTATCTTGCATACAAAGTAATTAATTGCGGTAAAAGTTATGTTTTGATTAATATGAGAAATATTGTCAAAGTTAGGTTTCAATGATCCCTTTGCATGTATTTGCTCGGTCAACAATATTATAAACTCCTTTAGATGATAAATAATTTCACAAGGTCCTCTCAATGCGTTTCTCTCGAACACCCATTGTGAGTTTTGCTATTTTGATCCATTGTTTCTCTCGAACACAATCGATCAAAATGACAACTTTTTGGTTCAACCTTATGGTGAACAAAATCATTCGTTACTATCTCTAGCTAACAAACAAGTTTGGATGAAAACCTAGGTCAAGAATCGGTAAACATCTCTCGATCAAATACCAACACAAAGAGTTTTAAATAGAAACAAAGTTTTCATCATATATTTACCGTTAAAGAGTTTACATATGAGGATCCTTACATTTACACACAAAGCTAGAAATCACCTACATCTAACCTTGACAAATGGATGACTTAGCTACTCATTTTCATGGTAGCTTGGTCGGCAAGTAAGGAAAGAAGGTTGATCAACATCCAAGTCGGATAATCGAAGTTGGATGGGAATCCACCTTCTTTTTGTGGAAGATGGTTGCTAGATGAAGAGAAATGAAATTAGGGCATAAAAGCTCCCACAAAACAATGCTGTAAAATATCTAGAAGAAAGTACAAAAAATGAAAAAGTTGGTAAAAAATGAGGTATGGTGCCCAAAAGTGGCACCTGCTACTTATAGACAAGTGCAGAACTGTTATGTTCGCTAGGCGAGCAGAATGGCTCGCCTAGCGAAGGTCAAATATGAGCACAAAAAGCCCCTGCGCCCAGAGCAAACAGGGCCTGCTGAACTGTCATGTTCGCCTAGTGAACATACCTTCGCCTAGCGAAGGGCACGCTTCAACCTTCACCCCAGCGAGGTTGAGAGGTTTTGCTACTGGAATGCTCGCTGGGGACTCGCTAGAGCCTCGCCTAGCGAGTGAGTGTTGGCTGCACTTTTCACCAAAACAGAATGAATTTGCTGCAAACTTTGCCCTGAGCTCGCCTAGCGAATTAATTTGCTAATTTACTGGAGCTGTTCGCCAGGAGCTCGCCTAGCGAACCCATTCTTCGCCACAGCCTCGCCTAGCGAGCAGGCAGATGAAATGCTCCTATTCTTTGGTTCCTTTGCCAATTCTTTTGTGTCTTTATTATCAATTAATTCATGCCTTTCCTGCACAATAACACACACATCAAAGGCACCAAGCTTGTTTATCAATGTAACGCATTCCATGTAAAACAAATGTGATTTTGACAATTTTAGCAAGGAAAAAGAGTGAAAGATGCCCACATATGATAGCTCAAATAAGCACTTTTGGGCATCTAACAACTCTCCCCAACTAGATTCTTGCTTTTCCTCAAGCAAAGTATGCCTCTTGAAGGACAAGAGGATTTGCTTTAAGAAACGGTTTCTCCGAAGTTGGATAAACGGCTCAAACACAAGCGAAATTCGCATATACAAGTTCCCAACGGTTCGAATAAAATAATACCTAGGAACTTAAACTTAAATAGCAATGCAAAATATTTATCTATCTACAACAATACTATTCTGAATGAATCATCCTATCTCTCCTCTTCGAATAAGGAATGAAGATTTTGCGCGTTTGCAACCGCGGGACTAATCTCACTCTCTAACAAATAATGAAGAAATCAAACAGATTCATACAATGTCTAATCAATTAAAAATGGTACTGTGGAAGCATAAAGATCACTAAGGGCTTTTCGGTTGAAGCTTGGTTAGGTTAACAAACAAGGGTCATTTCTAAGGCCATTGAAACGAAAGTGCCGATGCAAAAGAGACATTCACAGTATTATTCACACTACTCGACTTTGTTTCATTTGTTTCTTATTTGTAACCTTCACAACACATATTCCACAACTCAATTTTTATTTTTCTTCCAAGCAAGCATTCATTTTCATTCTTTATATTTTTGTTCTTTTCTTTCACATCATATATACAAAACAGATGTTTCTTTTCTATATTTTCTATACATATATTTTTCTATGCTTACTCGGTTTTTCTTTTCTTTTTCAAGAGTTGTGGTACTTACCAATTCTTTTTCGTTCTCCCCAACTTATTTCTTCCACACCCTAAGTGAATGCTCTTAACTTTTTACAGCAAAAGAACAATAATCAAGATTTTCCGGGTTGTAAAAAAAAAAGATTTTTGAGATCTCGCTTTATTTCAAGCCGAGATTCAACTGTTTAGGCTCAAAGGGGTTAACAAATACTCTCTCTGCTCACAGGTAAGTTGTTTTTGGATGTAGTTGTGCTCGAAAGAAAACAAGTGCCTTGATCATTTCTAATTGCTTCCACAATTTCACAATAATAAAAGACAAAGCATGAATCACATGAATCAACAAAACTTATTAGAATCCAGCATTTAGGTGAACAATGGAGGTTTCCTCACAATTTGTGGTTTTAAGTTCTAGATGAAACATTCATTCAATTATGTTGCACAAAGACAATATTCAATTTACCAAAAAGAGTAAAGTTCCTAATGCATTCTAAAATTCTAGCCGACGGTAACCATGTACCTTAGCTTCATTCACTTGTCAATTCTTATCATTGCCATCCAAGCTCGGATGCACCTTCATTGGGTACTTCTTGAGGAGCAACCAATCTAGAAGGGTTTGCCACTCAATCAACCAAAAATTTATTAAACACACAAAATTAAAAACAAAAATAAATAACATTAACTGAAAATAAAAATTTGTTCGTGGGGGACAAAACACCCCAATAGTACAACCCATGGTCAAAATACAAAATTCAAAAATACAAATAAAAATGACATAAAAACTGAAAAAGTACAAATACAAAAACTTAACCCACAAAGGGCTCAAGACTCCTCTTCGCTACCGGCCTCAGAACCGGTAGCCTCATCATCAACATCATCATCATCAGCATCAGCATCCACCCCCTCACCATAGACTGGCCTGTCCACAGGCCAATTAGCGTTAAACATAAACTGCTCACGCGCTAACAATGCTCGAGCACCGGAGGGGTCATTACCTTGCAGCTCCAACCTCTGCATACCGCTGTGCAAATCAATCATAGCTCGTTGGGATGCTGCCATCCACTCAAAACTGTAGTCACAAACAGCCCGCAGGTACGGATCAAGTCCGGGAGAAGAAGCACTAGGACCATCAGCAGCCCGAGTACTTCCTGAGGCTGCACTGCCACCAGAAGTCTTAGCTCTACAGTACTTAGCCACATACCTATCATCGATCGGTGCCGGGATTCGAACCTGCCCACGAGACGGAAGTCTCACCCTAGCCTGAACACATAAGCTCATAATCAAACACGGGAAAGCCAAAGGGCAATTAACACGAGCCCCAGACTTAAGCCCGCTCTCAACCACGGTCTTCAGCTCATTGGCGATTATCCTCGCGACATCTATCTCGACATTAGTGAGGATGGAATGGACTAAATGTGCCACTGGGATCGGCATAGTAGAGGTGTGTGATTTGGGCTGGATGTTGGTCAAAACCAAGAGTAGGATCAGCTGAGCCATGGGAGTCATGTCCTCCCGGTGATATCTCACAGGAACCCCAGATGGGTTCGGCTCAACCGATTTCCCAGGTAAAAGCAGGTCGGCGGTAATGGCAGGGACATCTTTGTGAAGCCTGAGGTCGGTGTGGTACTGGTCTCTCTGATCAGCTCCCAGCTGGAGCGGTTCCCCTAGGATTCGGTTGATCGCATCCCGGTCAAAAGGAATAGTACGCCCGGCAACTCTAGAAACCCAAGTGAAGGGCTCGTCGTCGTCGGGCAGTGCGTTAGCATAAAACTCCCACACTGTAGCAATGTCGTAATGCTCCAAGGGACTTATCAACCTATCCCACTTCTTGGCGTCGATCAACCCGGCGAAAGTTCTGTAAGTGCCTTGTGGGTTGATCAGAAAACGCTTCTCAGGAAGTATTTTTCGCTTCTCCAAAGCGATGTACCGTGCCGCTTGTTTCGGGCCTACAAACTTGTCTTGGTCGAATTGAATCGGCACGGTCCTGGAAGTAGTTGCAGCTCCCTTTCTTTTCTTACTGGCTCCAGATCTAGACTCCATCTGCAAAAGATACAAAGAAACAATACACACCAACACACAGATTAGCCATTAAAACATAAATCAAAATACTGTCATGTTCGCTGCTGCTTCGCCTAGCGAAGTTGCAGGGAACTCTCGCCCCAGGTCGCCTAGCGAGCTGCTAGCGAACCTTACGGGTTTTGGGATTTTCTGCATTTTCAAAGATGTTTTCCCCAAAACCTGTACTCTAATGGTTCCCACACAGAACCTAATAATTTCTCATGACAATGAATCGTTCTATGCTATTGGGGATTGCCTAATTGCATGCAAAACCTAAAGTAATCCTAAATCCCCAATTTGAAAACCTAAATCCAAACATTGCAAACTCCACAATATCACATGCAACCTCAATGTTTCCCATACTACACTTATCCTATTTGCTATTCATATTTGGAATTTAAGAGTAAACAAAAAGAAAATGAAGTAGGGCAAACCTTAATTGCACGGATTCGGAAATGTAAAATGAAGAGAGTTTGCAATCGATAGGAAGGAGCGAGGGTTGGTGATAGCGATGCGAATGCGGGAGTTAGAGAAGTTTCGCAAAATTTTCTCAGCAGAACAGCTCTGAATATTTTTGAGGGTTTGGGGCAAAATGCCCTGCTGAGAAATTTATAGAACAGTACTGGTGCGCTCGCTACTGCCTCGCCTAGCGAGCAGCCAGCGAGCGCGCTCGCTGCAGACTCGCCTAGCGAGCTGCAAGCGAGCATGACAGCAAGTGCATTTGCAAATGCAGCACTTGCAAGTCATCCAGCTTGATTTCAGCACAGGGTACTCACGACAACACAAAACATAAAACAATAAATACTTACAATGTTGGGGTGCCTCCCAACTAGCGCTTGTTTAACGTCGGCTAAGCTCGACGGTGCGATGCTCACAGAGGAGCATCGAGCGGCTGAGCACAACTCTCGCGATCCACATGACCGCCGAGATACACTTTCAATCGTTGGCCATTCACGGTCCAACTATCTTTCTCGTCCATGTCTTCAATGATAATGGCCCCGTATTCTTTTACTTCTTTCACCCGAAATGGCCCGGACCATTTTGATTTCAACTTCCCGGGAAACAACTTCAACCGGGAGTTGAACAATAAGACCAATTGTCCGGGCACGAATTCTTTGTTACGGATCTTCTTGTCGTGATATTTCTTTGCTTTCTCCTTGTACAACCAACTTGAGTGGTATGCGGAATTGCGCATCTCCTCCAACTCAAGAAGTTGTACTTTCCTTTTTTCACCGGCCGCCTCATTTTCAAAATTTAAAAACTTTATGGCCCACAAGGCCTTGTGCTCCAATTCAACCGGCAAATGGCAAGTTTTACCAAATACCAATTGAAACGGAGTTAGGCCAATTGGAGCTTTAAAGGCCGTACGGTAGGCCCATAATGCTTCGTCCAATTTTTGGGACCACTCTTTTTTAGAATTGGACACGGTTTTTTCTAGGATTCTCTTAATCTCTCGATTAGAGACCTCCGCTTGCCCGTTAGCCTGAGGGTGGTACGGAGTTGTCACCCTATGCGACACACCATAATGTTTTAGAATTGTTTCCAAAGGTGCATTGCAAAAGTGTGACCCTCCGTCACTTATCAACACTCGGGGGGTTCCAAAACGGGAAAAGATGTTTTTCTTTAAAAAATTTATCACCGTTTTGGCATCCGCCCGAGGTGAGGCAATCGCCTCAACCCACTTTGAGACATAATCAACAGCTACAAGCATGTACTCATTCCCGTAAGAGGGTGGGAAAGGTCCTACGAAATCGATGCCCCAACAATCGAACACTTCCACTTCTTGGATATTTTGGAGAGGCATCTCATCTCTCTTACCTATCCCACCACTTCTTTGGCAACTGTCACAACTTTGCGCATGGGCATGTGCGTCTTTGAAAATAGTTGGCCAATAAAATCCCGATTGAAGAATTTTAGTGGCCGTTCTAACCCCATTATAATGTCCGCCATAAGGCGAGTTGTGACAATGCCAAAGGATGCTCTGGGCTTCATCACCAGTTACGCATCTCCTTAACAGGTTATCGCTACCCAACTTAAACAAGTATGGGTCATCCCAAACATAATACTTCGCATCCGAAAGGAACTTCCTCTTTTGGTTCGAAGTTAGGTCGGCCGGCACAAAACCACTAGCCTTGTGGTTTGCAAAGTCTGCAAACCACGGCCTAACTTGAACCTTAAACAATTTTTCATCAGGAAATTCTTCCCGGATTTCCTTTTCAGATGCGGTAACCTCGACATTCACTAAGCGGGATAAATGATCCGCTACCAAGTTTTCCGACCCCTTCTTGTCTTTGATTTCGACATCGAATTCTTGTAACAAGAGGATCCAACGGATGAGCCTTTGCTTCGAATCCGGCTTGGTTAGCAGATATTTAATCGCCGCGTGGTCGGTATACACAACGACTTTCGACCCTATAAGATAGGACCTAAACTTTTCTAGCGCATACACTATTGCGAGTAGTTCTTTTTCCGTTGTGGCATAATTTATTTGAGCCTCGTTAAGAACCTTACTCGCATAATGTATAGCATGAAAAGTTTTGTCTTTTCTTTGGTCAAGTACCGCTCCAACGGCATAGTCACTCGCGTCACACATTAGTTCAAAATTTTCATTCCAATCGGGAGCGACTATTATTGGAGCGGTAACCAATTTTTCTTTTAAAACCTCGAAAGCTTGCAAACAATCTTCGGTGAAGAGAAATACCTGATCTTTGGCGAGCAAATTGCTCAAAGGCTTAGCCACCTTTGAGAAGTCCTTGATGAAGCGCCGGTAGAACCCCGCGTGCCCCAAAAAACTACGGATGCCCTTCACATTCACCGGAGGGGGTAATTTTTCAATTACTTCAACCTTAGCTCTATCCACTTCAAGCCCCCTTTTAGAGACTTTGTGGCCTAGCACGATCCCCTCGGTCACCATGAAGTGACACTTTTCCCAATTTAGCACCAAATTGGTCTTCACACACCTTTCCAACACCGTCTTCAAATTTGCCAAGCATAGACTAAACGTCCCACCAAACACCAAGAAGTCATCCATGAAGACTTCCATTGTTTTCTCTATTAGATCGGCAAAAATGGCTTGGACGCATCGTTGGAAAGTCGCCGGTGCATTGCACAGCCCAAAGGGCATTTTTCTGTATGCGAACACTCCAAACGGACACGTGAAAGCCGTCTTCTCATGATCAACCGGGTCAACCGCAATTTGGTTGTACCCGGAGTAGCCGTCCAAAAAACAGTAGTATTGTTGGCCCGAAAGTCTTTCAAGCATTTGATCCATAAATGGGAGTGGGAAATGGTCCTTACGAGTCGCGGTATTCAACCGTCTATAATCTATACACATTCTCCACCCCGTTGCAACTTTAGTCGGGATCAATTCGTCTTTGTCATTACGGATTACTGTCATTCCACCCTTCTTCGGAACCACGTGCACGGGACTAACCCACGGACTATCCGAGATCGGGTAAATCATTCCCGCATCCAAAAGCTTCACCACTTCCTTTCTTACAACCTCTTTCATCGTAGGATTTAAGCGGCGTTGTGGTTGAGCTACCGGCTTGAAATCCTCCTCCATCAAAATCTTGTGCATACAATAGGATGGACTTATTCCTTTTAGATCGGAAAGAGTCCAACCCATAGCTTCTTGATTGGTTTTTAGCACAATGATTAGACGGGCTTCTTCTTCTTTTGTCAAAAGGTTGCTTATGATGACCGGCTTTGCCTCGGTCTCATCTAGAAACACATATTTCAAAGTCGAAGGTAACTCTTTTAATTCAATTGGCGCTTTCTCGTCAATTACCTCCTTCTTCAAATTTTCTTCCTCTACTTCCCACGGTTGTAGGTCTTCCAAGCTATCAAATTCCTTTAAGCATTCCTCAAGAGCTAGCTCCTCTTCAACAGTGAAAACCTCCAATGAGTCGTCGAGAGCTAACTCCATAGGAGATATCTCATGAATATGCTTTGAAACTTCCATAATAGCGTCTTCAATCACATCGATGCGAAAGCTATCATTTCGATCCTTGGAATGCTTCATCGCCTCGAATAGATCAAATGTGACCTCCTCATTTTGAACCCGCACCTTCATTAAACCGTCATCAACATCTATCATCATTCTTGCGGTCTTCATGAATGGTCGGCCCAATATGAGCGGAGCATCATCATCTTCCTCCATATCAATTACAATAAAATCCACCGGGAAAAAGAATTTGTCGACCTTCACCAACACATCTTGGGCTACGCCATGAGGATGGGTCGTCGACTTATCCGCCAATTGTAATGTCATTCGGATGGACTTAATCTCGATGTTGCCAAGCCTCTTGATAATTGACAAAGGTATAAGATTTATGCTCGACCCCAAGTCAATAAGTCCCTTTCCGACATACACATCACCAATTTTAACCGGCAATGTAACTCTTCCCGGATCAACCTCTTTCTTAGGAAGCGTCCTTTGAATAATGGCACTACAACTCGCATCAAGGACTATGGTCTCCGGTTCCGTATACCTCCGCTTTTTGGTTAGTATGTCCTTCATGAATTTGGCATACTTTGGCATTTGTTCCAAGGCTTCAGCAAACGGAATGTTAATTTGTAATTGTTTAAAAATATCCATGAACCGGGCGTAATGCCGTTCATTTTCCCTTTTGGAGGGAGCATGAGGGTAAGGAAGGTTTTGGATAGGAGTAGCGCTCACTACCTCCTTTCCCTTTGCAACTCTAGCACTCTTCCATCTAGGTTTCTTCACTACCTCCCTTATTACCTCATCACTTTTATTTTCCTCTTCCTCCACACCTTTTTCTTTTTCAACTTCACCATTATTTTTATTCTTTTCAACTACTTCCTCATCACTCCACACTCCTACTTCACCATCAACATTTTCCTCCACTATTTCCTCCTCAATCTCCTTCTCTTTCTCTCTTTGTTCACTCTCAACTCTTTTTTCATTCTCACTACCCAACTCCCTCCCACTTCTCGTCATAATCGCCTTACAATGCTCCTTAGGATTTGTTTGCGTATTAGCCGAAAAAGAAGGACCGGTTTGTTGTTCAGCGAGTTGCTTGGCAAGTTGCCCAACTTGAGTTTCAAGATTTTTTATGGCCGCGTCATTACTCTTTTGATTGGCCATTGACATTTGCATGAATTGCGTCAATGTCTCTTCCAATTTAGAATTGACGACCGGCGGTTGTTGAGGTTGATACGGATTTTGGGGAGGGTTTTGACGGCTAGAAGAACCACCTCCATAACCTTGGTTATGATAATAGTTGCTTCTAGGTTGGAACCCTTGGTTCCCTTGGAATTGTTGTTGTTGTTGTTGTTGAGGGTGCGGTTGATAAGGTTGTTGTTGTCTTGGTTGATAGTCCCGTTGATTGGCCATGTAATTTACTTCGTCAAAACCGGGAGGTGGACAAAATCCGGTGTCATGTTCACCTTTACAAAGTTCACAACAAGCTATTTGTTTAGCTTTTGACGGTTCTCTTAACTCTTTGATTTGTTGCGTTAAGAGTTCCACTTGTTGTGAGATGAGCTTGTTTTGGGCAAGTATGGCATCATTCGTCCCTAACTCAAGCACTCCCGCCTTCTTCAAAGAATTTCCACGACTTTGACTTTGAAGATCATTCAAAGCCATACGGTTGATAATGTTTGTGGCTTCTTCGGCACTTTTTGACATCAACGAGCCACCCGAGGTGGCATCCAACAACGTCTTACAGTTTGGTTGAAGTCCATTTCTGAAGATATGGATTTGAGTTAATTCATCAAATCCATGCCCTTTGCATTTCCTAAGCATGGACTTGAATCTCTCCCACGCTTCATTCAAAGATTCACTGGTTCCTTGAGAAAACACCGAGATGGCCGTCTTTGATTCCATGAATCGGTTATGGGAGAAAAATCTTTCAATGAATTTCTCTTCTAACACGTTCCAGTCGGTCATTACGGCAGGTGTTTGATCGAGATACCAATCCTTTGCTTTACCGAGCAAAGCGTGGGGAAACAATCGTCTGAACAACGGAAGCTCCTGAGCCTGATCCACTCCGGCAGCCAATGCTATCTCATAAAATTTTGTGAGAAAAGCAAATGGGTCTTCATGGTCCATTCCGGTGAATGGACTCCCATATAATAAATTCAGAGTTCCCGTCTTCATCTCAGCTTGCCTTCTGTAAGACCCCAATTTTGGGCCCTAAGATCCCTCATGGCCCATAACATATCATATCATGGCCTCAAGGATCACTGCATGCCCTAGCTCCCCTCCTAGTGGGTGGTTTACCTTGTGGGTGTGGTTCTTGATCACCAAGCATGCCTTGCATTTGTATATCTTTGCTTTTCATATGTTTACTAACCAAAAAGTACAAAAATATTGTCAGTCTAACCTTGTTGCTTGCAGTTGAAGCAATCATCAGCAATTAGGTCAAAGACAGTCAACAGTCAGTCAAAGCAATGGATGGTGGCCATTCTTGCAGAATTTGGGCACCATGATCAATAATCAAGAGTTCATACAACTTGGGACATCATTTGGAGTCAAGGTCTCAAGGAATTAGGGTTTGGAATTCATCAGAAGTGGTTCAATCATGCAAAACCCTAGAAAAGTCAACAGAAAGTCAAACTTGGTCAACTGTGGATTTAATCAGTGATTTGATGGATGGAATTGATTTGAAGGAGTTCATTCATGCTTATATAAGCCTCATATATCATGTCCAACCTCATCATGGAAGAATTTGAGGTCAAACAGAAAATTTCCCAAAATAGAAAGTGGACCTGTAATTTTAACTGCCAAAAATGGAAACTTCTTGATCTTAAACTTATAGCATGATACAAGCTTCAAATGAATTTTTGCCCAACATGAAAGTTGAAGATCTTGTTCTCCCATTTTCAAAAAGTCCAAGAACACTCAATTCCCATGTATGGTTGGCAAGATATGATCAAATCAATTTCAAAAATTTGTGAACTTCAAAAGGCCATATCTCATGAACCACAAGGCCAATTTTAGTGGGGTTTTTTTCCTACAAGCTCCATTTGTTCCCCTCTTTCCAAAAATGCATTCATCTTGCACCAAAACCTCATCATGCAAAATGGCATTTTTAGACCTTCCTTAATTAAATTCAAGTGAGAAAAAAGTTGACTTTTTGATTTAACAATTTTTACTCAATTTGGCCATTTGGGAATTGTTTGGAAGGATATTTAAGACATGTTTGAGGCCCAAACTCGGGCAGACCATACCTCCTTGTTGCAATTGGCTCAAAGTTAGCAAAAATGCAAATTGGCTTCATTTAAGTTAACTTTGATTAGTGCCTTCATTAACAATGCTAAACAGACATATATAACCTCATTTTCAGCAGATTCTAAACCTAGCTGCAGCCTCTAACAGATCAAAACTTTCATTCTCTCATTTTGGCATTTTTGACATATTGCATTTTCTGAGCAAAAACTCCAAAACCCTCGAGCATCCTTTGGTTCTTTCATCATCTGGCCAACATTTGAGAGCCTTTTGAACCATCAAACCCCTGCTGGAACTCCCTTTCGAGCTCTGTTTTCTCCAAAGCATAACAATGGCAAATCGAGATTTGAAGGATTCCAAGCCTTGCTGAGTTAACCTACCTCAAGAATCCATCATTCTAAAGCATAAGGAAGATCTGTTTCAAGGCAAAACATACAAACAACCACTGCTCCACACTTTTCTTCAAATTCAAGTAAGTTTTCGATCTCCTCTATTTTCAAAATCATGAGATGCTTAGGATAGGTCTTTTGATGCTGAGTCCATTGCAACTTGTCTCATTTGAATTGGTTAACTGTGCTGTGAGAAATCTGGATTTCAAATTTTGTAACCAAACATGATTGTGCTCGATTTGCTTTAATGATGATGACTTCATGAAAACCATGCTTGGATTATGCTTGTACTTGCTTCACTTGTTCGAATGGTGTGCTTGATTTTTGTTTCTGGGCATGTTGAAAAATTCGATTGCATGAGGATGATGAAGTTCACTGTTGTGTTATAAACCCTAGAAGAATCCAGAAATTTGCATGAACTGTGTTTGTTTGCTGATGATTAATGTTGCATGAATATCTTTGTTCCACTGCCATGCTGTTTGTGTAATGTTGTTTGAATTTCGTTTGATGTTGATGAACATGAAGATGATGCAGCCACTGTAGCAAGCCCTAGGGTTTCTTTTCAAAAACACGATTGGTCCCCTGTTACTGTTCTATTGGTGATAGCCAATCAGAACATTTCATTTGCTTGGCTGATGCGCTGCGTTTCGTTTAATGAGGGTGGTAATTACAAAAGTGCCACCGGTCAACCATGTTGACCTAGTAAAACATGTTCATCTTGTTCATTTGTTCCAAATTCATTACTCAACTTACAAAATTCACAACTCGTGCATTTCAACTCCAAAAATCATGGAATTTTTTGCATCATGTCCTGTTGAATGTCTATTATTTTATCATGATTTTTGCTGAATTTTTGGTTGGCTGGATTTTTAATGGTTTTAGGTTTCTTGACATGTATGCTCATTTTGTACCTTTTGCCAAAACCATTGTGAAATTGTGATGATGTATCCAATGACCCTGAAACGTTTTGTGGTTAATCTACACTCATTCATGTTTGTTTTGATGTAGAGTTCTTGAATTTATCATATGTGGTTGTTGAGATATGAATTTTTGAAGTAGGGTGTGACAATGTGTGTCACACCAATGATATGCAAGTTCATGATTTTTGTTGACATGCTTCCTGGCTTCCAATTAATGTGAAATTTTGCATGATCCTTCTCTTATATGTCTAGTTGACTTGTGAATTTTCTTGGATTTAATTGTGCCATTTCTTAATTGTTTGAGATTTTTCTTCCCTGCCTAGTCAAATGTTGACTTTGTGTGACACATCTTGCCAAATCCTTTGTGAAATTCTCATATCTTATTGGATGATCATGAAATTTTACATGTGCATACTAGACATCTTGAGCTTTGCATTGGTGTTGATCCCATTCATTTCTCATCTGTTTTCATTTAGTTATGATTTTTTGAAGTTGACCCATGTTTGTTTGACTTCTTTGTGCATAATTGAAATTGTCTTGACTTTCTGATTTTAATTGACCATCTTCCCATGATCCAATTGAGCTGAAATTTTATATGTATGCCATGTTATGGATTGTGATTGACCATGAATTATTTGATGATTTTTGGAATTGATTATGATTGCTTTTGAGCTAAGTCTTGCTGTTGACTTCTATGAGCTTCCATTTGCCATGTTTTGACTTCCTTTGCTTATGAAATCATGATGATGAATGATATGCATGTGGGACCAATTGAGTTTGCTTCTTGATTGTTTAAACTTGATTTTGGTTGATCATCCCTTGCTGTTTTGACTTTCTCATTTCATTTTGACCCTAGGCTTGTCCTAGTGGTCTTGTTGCTTATGTTTGAGCTCATTGTTTCAGGTTAAGCACAAATGCTTCAAAGAGAACAATCCAATTTGATTGAGCTTGATTGTTTATCATGAGCTAACCTTTGTTTTGTAGGTGGCTTGACTCATATGATTTGAGTCTTGTGCTTTGCACATTTGCCTGTCTGTTTTGACTTTTGGTTTCTATCTCCTTCTGATTTAAAATGTTGAATTGTGTACTGATTTGTTTGACTATTTCAGGTACCATTAGTTGCTTAAGTTCTTTGAACTTGCTTTGCTTTGCTATTTAGCAATTTGCTTTGAGGTAATCCCTCTTTCTTCATGTAGTCTGGAGACCCGGCCTGTTATTTGGCCGGGCAAACTGTCTGAAGTCCTCCTTAAGAGGCAATGCTTGTGTGTGTTTATATTTGTCCCAAGCAGGAAAAGTCCTTCAAATAAGGCAATTGGTAGATCAAAGGGATAAGCAACCTATCCCCTACTATTCTGTGAGTCTTCTCCTTGCTCCCATTACATGGTTGTAGCATTGAGATCCAAACCCAAGATCAATCGAGTCTAATGTGGAGAGAGTTCCTACTTTCTGAACTCCCACACCTTCTGATATTTAAATGCTCTCCCTGATCAGGGATAAGAGCAATGAGGCACACCCCTCATATCCTTTCATCTGCTTCACCTTAGCCTCTCAATGGCAAGGTTAAGAGCACCTGTGACCCTATTCCAGTTGGCCTCAGTGCCTAACCCTCTTGTGTAAGCCTCCTTGTTTGGCTATAGAGTGTGCTGTTTGATATTGATTGATTAATTGATTACTTCATATGCACATGTTTGCTTGTATGCTTCATGCATTTATCATCATCATTAATTGCTCATTAATGCACAATCATCTCATTTGTCTTTGTGATATTGTCATTGCTGTTTACCCATTGAGGACAATTGTAAGACCATCCATTGGCCATTGCTCCTATGATATGGAAGTGAGTATAAGACCATCACCTTGGCCACTCATCTTATCTTTGCTTGATGCATTTGATTGTATGTGAGGTTGCAATTGTAAGTCCCTGTAAGTTGGCATTTGCTTTCCTATGATCACATGTTGCTTTGTTTGTTTGTATGTGAGGATACAACTGTAAGTCCCTGCAAGTTGGCATTTGTATTCCTAGGACCATACTGTGGAGGTTAGAGTAAGCCCAGATAAATTGGCATCTGACATCCATGTTTTGCTTCTGATTGTATGTGAGGTTGCAATTATAAGTCCCTGTAAGTTGGCATTTGCTTTCCTATGATCACGTGTGGCTTCTGTTCTTGTATGTGAGGATCCATTGTAAGTCCCTGTAATGTGGCATTGGTTTTCCTATGAGCATATGTGGAGTTAACCTAAGTCCAGATAGATTGGCAGTTGACTCCCATATTTCATCTTTGTTTTCTTTTGTTAGGAGATTAGTGTAAGACCATTGAGTGGCCTCTGATATCCATTTTTGTTTTAGGAGACTGGTGTAAATCCATCTATTGGTATCTGGTATCCACCTTTTATTTCTTTGTTTGAGGAGATTAGTGTAAGACCATTGAGTGGCATCTGATATCCAGTTTTATTTTAGGAGATTGGTATAAGCCCAGTGATTGGCATCCGATATCCGCTTTTGTTGACTTTCTTCTTTGTTTGTTTGTTATTATCCATTACCATTCCGAAGGACACACTTGAATCATTCCCTATATGATCTCAAGAAGTGAACCTTCTAAGAAGTTTTACAATCCATTTCCATCCATTCATCCCCATTATGTCCTAAACCTTTTCACACTTGGATTTCAAACTTGACATAGATATTGTGCAAACATCTTCATGATTTTCTAACTAAAAACCTGGACTCAAGTCCTTGACTTTTTTTCAAACTCATTTCATAACACTTCTTTTGAATTAATCTTAATCATACTTTGACCCCCATTTTCATAATCACAATCAATTAACTTCACTCATTCACTTGTTTTGGCTTTGTCCATTGTTAATCTTTTCATGCATTAGCCATAGGTTTCAATTATCTTTGTGGTTGATGTAAATCTTGCCTATCCTTAGTGAGTCGACAGTAAGACTTCCGTACTGAAAACAGGGCTAACCCCTCTAGTACGTCGAAGCTATCCTCGCATGGTGGATGTTGGTTTTGGTCGAGTGTTCTCCCATTGATAATGAAAAGCCTCAGTGCTATTGTTTAAAATTGAATCCACCAACTTTTGGAAATCTTTTAGCCGAACTACGGCGTTTTGATCCTTACCTTTGATGGAAGGTACGTAGGCAGCGGGTTCATCCGTTCAAACCCAATAAAAATTGTATATTCTTTTCTCATCATCCCAATCATGTTTGCACAATACTCATGTCATAACAAATAACAATTTAGTACAACAAGTGTGAAAAGGGCTCCCTAGGAGTACCTAGGACGTAGTGGGTGCCTAACACCTTCCCATTGCGTAATTTACCCCTTACCCAGACTCTCTGATCTTTTTATTAGTTTTCTACGTGTAAAACTTCTTAGGCTTTTGTTCGCTTTTTAGCCAGTCCTTTGGATAAATAAAAGTGCGGTGGCGACTCGAAATTTCATTGTATACCTTGCTTATGATTTAATCGATAGATCATATAGCGACGAATACACCGCTACAGAAAAGTGGCGACTCTGCTAGGGACATCTCACCAGAATCCTTGGTGGTATTGCCTACTTTTCACCCTTGTTGTGCTATATTATTATTTGTTATTTGACATATTTTTGTACAATTTGGGATCACTGTATTGATTGTAATGTGTGAATTGCTTGATATACAATTGCTGTTTGCTTTGGTGATCCTTGTGAGATGAGTTCTGTACCCGAACTCGAGTGCACTCTAGGATAGGAGAATGGCATAGTCTTGTTGACTGGTGTGGAGTATTCCTTAGCCAGTTGACTTGCGAGTCCATTCACTTGGTGGAGGTCATGTTGAACTAATAATGTCACACAAGTCATTTGTGGTTAGGCATTATTCTTTCAATCATGTGCCGCAGAAGCCACGGACCGTAGTTTACCAAACCCATCTTGGCCTATTTTTAGGACCGTAGTGCGGAGGTCGTTCAGATGTCAGTTCTGATACGATTGTTACGCGATACTACACTCATGAGAGTTTCTCTTGAGAATATTCTTGGAATACGAGTATTCGTTCCTCCGATAATATTCGAAAGATGGAACGATGATTATGGGAACCTCTGATAGAACATGTCTGGCAGGTTTAAACCCTAGTACACTCCCTTTGGGTGGTTCTTAACCGAGACTCCATGCTCGTGACTCTCAACAAACCCATGATTCGTGGTTGAGTCGTTCAAACATTGTTAATATCAATGGATCCCGGATCAGGTGTAAAACCTAAAATCCACCAAAGCGGTTGGTTGATATTAAGAATGTCTGAACCGGTTCATGTACCGTTAATATCAATGGAACTTGGGTGTCGATAAGGTGAAAACCTAAATCCACCAAAATGGATGATTGATATTAGGGATACATAGAGCTTTCCCACGACCTTTGTTTGGTGTGCTTTGCTTGATCCTTGAGTGTGTTTGTTGCATTCATGCATTCACGCATTCATCCGCATCCATGTCATCAGAAAAAGAGAAAATTTTCAAGGAACTTAAAGGGTTTATTTGCAAAATTTTCAGACATGGAAAGACCAAAGAGGCATACAAAGAAGTACAGCTTTAAGCAGCCCGATGTAAAAGAGTTAAGGAATCTGACATCATATGTATTAGATCCCTTGGGTTTCAAAGCTCGCTATGGGAAGCTTCTGCCTCTGCTCACCACTCAGGTTGATGAAGGGTTGATGAGCACTCTGGCTCAGTTCTACGATCCGTTGCATCATTGCTTCTTATTTCCGGACTTCTAGTTGTTGCCGACTTTGGAAGAATACTCTCACCTCATTGGGATTCCGATTCTGGATCAAGTGTCGTTCAGTGGCCTAGAGAGTATTCCATCTGCTCGAGAGATTTCCAGCTTGTTGCATATAGATGAAGATCTGATTAGAGCTAATCTGACTACCAAAGGCGGAATTCAGGGCTTTCCTTCCGAGTTCCTCATTGCCCAAGCTACCTTTTATGGGAAGGCCATGAGTGAGGATGCCTTTGAGGCTCTATTCGTATTGCTCATCTATGGATTGGTGCTGTTTCCCAACTTCGACAAGTTCGTGGACATGAACGCCATTAGGATCTTTTCAGTCCTTAATCCAGTTCCGACTTTGTTGGGCGATGCGTATGTCTCCTTGCACCTGAGGAATATGAAGAATGGAGGAGTCATTGTCTGCTGTTTACCCCTGCTGTACAAGTGGTTTATTTCGCACTTGCCGCAGACAGTTGCTTTCAAGGAGAACAAGGGATGTCTACGGTGGTCTCAGAGACTCATGTCTCTCACCAATGATGATATCACCTGGTATGATCGCGTGTATGATACCGTCCAGATCATTGATTATTGTGGTGAATTTCCTAATGTGCCTCTTCTTGGTACATGTGGTGGGATTACCTACAATCCTATTCTTGCACGTCGTCAGCTTGGGTTCCCCCTGAAGGATAAACCTAATAACATTCTGTTAGAAGGTGTGTTTTTCCAGGAGGGTAAAGATCCCCAATGTAACACCCCGATAATAATAAAATAATTATTTGAATTGAGTTAATAATTTAATTATTAATTTAATTAAATAATTGGAAATTTTATTATTATTATTTTTTTTAATTATTATTATTTTGGAATAATAATAATTATTTGGAAAATATATATAAGTTGGAATTAAGGAAAAAGCCCCATGGGGAGTAAAAACATTTCACGTGAAAACAGAGAAAATCGTGAAAAGGGAAAAGGGCAGAGAAGAGGAGAAAGGAGCTGAAGAGCAAAGGTTGAAGAACGGAAAGGCTTGAAGCTCAAAGATTCGCCGGATTGTTAAGGTAAGGGGGGTTTATCGTCGATTAATGGGTATTTTGGGATAATATGTCATGGGTAGTGATAAGCCGTTAATTTGACCCTAATTGGGATTTGTAAATGTTGAAATGTTGTTGGATGAACTGTGCTGAAAGTTGAAATTAAATCGGTATTTGTGTGAGTAATGATTTCCCGATCGTATAGCTTTTTACGGAATCGGAATAGGAGGTCCGGAAGTCCTCCAACGGCGGAATTCTGCATTCTGCCGTGTGTTAGCGCAGGAATTGTTGTTTGGTCTGCGTTAACCGGTTAACCCAGGGTGTTAACCGGTTAACACTGTATTGAAATGTGAAAATATTGAGTTTTTGCCTGCGTTAACCGGTTAACCCAGGGCGTTAACCGGTTAACGCTGTTGCGTTTTGCCAGAAAGTGAGTTTTGCCTGCGTTAACCGGTTAACCCAGGGCGTTAACCGGTTAACACTGTTGCAGAGTGAAAAATTATTGTTTTTAAACGTGGTGTACCTAATTGAGGGTTGGCCTATGTTGCCTATGGTGTAATAGGGATAAATTCCCGCTGTTTTGAGCAGTATATGCAATATTGAAATGTACTAATATTGTGGTTGTTGTTTGGCATAATCTGACATGCTTATGTGATGAAAGATTGATGATGTATAATGCTGTACATGATGCTGTGAATGTATATATTATGCATGTATGTGTGAATGGACTGTTGTATGGCTTAGAGTGTGAGCATATGTCCGTTGTGAATTGTTGTTGATGCTGCATTGCTAGATGATTAGCATGCATAGCATAGCCTTTGGGGCTGTAGCTAATTCCCATGGTGAGGAATTAGTGAGTGAATCATTGTGGATTTGTTGTTGATGTTTGCATGCTAGATGATTAGTGTGCATAGTCTAGCCTTCGGGGCTGTAGCTAATTCCCATGGTGAGGAATTAGTGAGTGAGTCACTAGGTCTCAAATGAGTGGGACTAGTGAGCTTAGTAGCCGTATCTGGAGGGATCGGTGAGCTTGAACTATATGTTCAAGAATAGTCGGTACCGCATGTGTAGAGTCTCATTGCATAAAAATATGTATGGCGTATAATATGAATGGATGTGTTCCAATATTATACGTGTGTTGTGTTGTTGTTAAGTATGATTTGAGATTATACTGGTATTGTATATTGATGTTGAGTATGATGTTTAAGCCAATGAGCTATTACTGAATGTGTATTGCAATTAGGGTGATTGATGTGTTAATTACTTGGCATTACATGTTGTTTTATAATGCTTATTATATTGATTGAGGAACTCACCCTTACAACTATTTTTCAGGTAACGAGAAATGAGTTGAGTAGAAGCAAATGCTTGGAGTCTAGTGTAGTCTCCCTAGTGGGTCATGCTCTGATAGATGTAACATCGGGCGGGAAAACTTTGACTATTATTGTTGTTGTTGTTGAACTAAATTACATGTGATGTTACATGCTTTGCATGATTGAGTTGATCTCTATCCGCTGCGTAATTGTGCAAATACTTTATATTTAAATTAAATAAAAGAGCATGATGGTTATATTGTTTAAATGGTGTGGAATGTTTGTGTGACACCCTTGGTGCACTATTACTCTGATTATATGTTTATTATTTAAATTAATTTTTTTTGGGGTATTTTAGAAGGGTGTTACATTAGTGGTATCAGAGCATAGTCGGTCGTGTCGAGTCGTAATTATTCTGTTTTCCCTGTACGGGATAGGTGTTGTGTAACCCTATCAGTACTTATTGTTTTAGTTTGTTGGGTTTTCAGAATAGAGATGGCTGGAAGAGGTAGAGATGATGCTGCGATTGCTGAGGCTCTGGGTATGCTGGCTGGAGTACTTGGAGGGAATCCAAATGTTGTAGGAATGGGAGCTGCTCGTCAACTGAGTGAGTTCCAGAAGAACAATCCTCCAATGTTCAAGGGAGCATACGATCCAGATGGCGCTCAGAAGTGGTTGAAGGAGATCGAGAGAATTTTCAGAGTGACTGAGTGTGCCGATAACCAGAAGGTCAGGTTCGGTACGCATATGCTGTCAGAAGAGGCTGATGATTGGTGGGTTGCTACCCGCACTGAGTTGGAATCTGCTGGGAATACTGAGATCACTTGGGCTGTGTTCAGAGAGAGATTCCTGAGGAAGTACTTTCCAGAGGATGTCAGAGGAAAGAAAGAGATAGAGTTCTTAGAATTGAAGCAGGGTAACAGGTCGGTTACTGAGTATGCGGCGAAGTTCACCGAGCTGTCAAAGTACTATACTCCCTATAATGAGGCTGCTGGAGAATTTTCGAAATGTGTGAAGTTTGAGAACGGGTTGCGTCCTGAGATCAAACAAGCTATTGGATATCAGAGGATCAGGGTGTTTTCTGACTTGGTTGACTGTTGCAGAATTTTTGAACAGGATTCCAAGGCTAGAGCAGAGAGCTATCAGCAGAGGGTTGATAGGAAGGGTAAGAATCAGATGGATCGTGGAAAACCGTATGCAGCTGGCAAAGGTTTTCAGAAGCAGAGTGGGATGAAGAGGCCTAGTGGGGGAGACTCTAGTGCTCCTGCTAAGTGTTATAGATGTGGTCGGGCTGGACATCGTGTTCATGAGTGTACCAGTGCTGAGATGAAGTGTTTCAAGTGTGGGAAAGGTGGTCACTTGGCTGCAGAGTGCCGATTGAAGACTGTAACTTGTTTCAACTGTGGAGAGTTGGGTCATATCAGTCCCCAGTGTCCGAAGCCGAAGAAGGAGAATCAGTCAGGAGGCAAGGTTTTTGCTCTATCAGGTTCTGAGACTTCTGCAGATGATCGTTTGATCAGAGGTACGTGTTATATTAATGGCTTTCCTCTTATAGCTATTATTGACACAGGTGCTACTCATTCTTTTATATCTGTGGATTGTGCTGTGAAGCTTAAGTTAGAGATATCTGAGATGCGTGGAAGTATGGTGATTGATACTCCTGCAAAGGGTTCAGTGACTACTACTTCGGTTTGTTGGAGTTGTCCTTTGAATATTTTTGGTAGAGATTTTGGGATAGACCTTGTGTGTCTTCCATTAGTGCAGATTGACGTTATCTTGGGTATGAACTGGTTGGTGTTTAACCGAGTTTATATCAACTGTTTTGATAAGACGGTGATATTTCCTGAGATTGAGGAAGGGCAGAGTCTGTTTCTATCAGCCAGGCAGGTGAATGAGGAAGTGGCAAATGGGGCAGAGTTGTTTATGCTGTTGGCAACTTTAGAGGCTAAAGATAAACTGGTGATTCGTGATCTAGCAGTGGTGTGTGACTTTCCTGATGTGTTTCCGGAAGAAGTGAATGAGTTACCGCCAGAGCGTGAAGTTGAGTTCTCGATTGAATTGGTACCTGGTACTAGACCGATATCGATGGCTCCGTACCGTATGTCTGCTGTTGAGTTAGCTGAATTGAAAAGTCAGTTGGAAGATTTGTTGGATAAGAAGTTTATTCGTCCAAGTGTGTCACCGTGGGGTGCACCAGTGTTGTTGGTTAAGAAGAAGGAAGGTACTATGAGGTTGTGTGTGGACTACAGGCAACTGAATAAAGTGACGATCAAGAATCGGTATCCTTTGCCGAGGATTGATGATTTGATGGATCAGTTGGTTGGTGCGAGTGTGTTCAGCAAGATAGATTTGAGATCTGGGTATCATCAGATACGTGTGAAAACTGAGGATATTCAGAAGACTGCTTTCAGAACGAGGTATGGACATTATGAGTATTCTGTAATGCCTTTTGGTGTGACTAATGCGCCTGGAGTATTTATGGAGTACATGAATAGGATTTTCCATCCGTACTTGGATCAGTTTGTTGTGGTGTTTATTGATGACATTTTGGTGTATTCGAAATCTGAAGAAGAGCATGCTGAGCATTTGAGAGTGGTTTTAGGAGTGCTGCGAGAAAAGCAGTTAATTGCTAAACTGTCTAAGTGTGAATTTTGGTTAGAAGAAGTTAGTTTTCTTGGTCATGTGATTTCAAGAGGTGGTGTTGCTGTTGATCCTTCTAAGATAGAAGCGGTATCTAAGTGGGAAGCCCCGAAGTCTGTTGCCGAGATTCGAAGTTTCCTTGGTTTGGCTGGTTATTATAGGAAGTTCATTGAGGGATTTTCTAAGTTGGCGTTACCGTTGACGATGTTGACTAGAAAGGGGCAAGCGTTTGTTTGGGACTCAAAATGTGAGGAAGGTTTCCAAGAGTTAAAGAGAAGGTTGACTACTGCTCCTATTTTGACGTTATCGAGTTCGTCGGAACCATTTGAAGTTTACTGTGATGCTTCATTGTTGGGTTTGGGTGGTGTGTTGATGCAGAATAAGCAGGTTATAGCTTATGCTTCGAGACAGCTGAGGGTTCATGAAAGGAACTATCCGACGCACGATTTAGAGTTGGCAGCTGTAGTGTTTGTTTTGAAGTTGTGGAGGCATTACTTGTATGGATCAAGATTTGAGGTTTTCAGTGACCATAAGAGTTTAAAGTATTTGTTTGATCAGAAAGAGCTGAATATGAGACAGAGGAGATGGTTAGAGTTTCTGAAGGATTATGATTTTGGTTTGAATTACCATCCGGGTAAAGCAAATGTAGTGGCTGATGCATTGAGTCGGAAATCATTACATATGTCTATGTTAATGGTTAAGGAATTGGATTTAATTGAGCAGTTTAGAGACTTGAGTTTGGTGTGTGAGAGTACTCACAACAGTGTTAAATTGGGAATGTTGAAGTTAACGAGTGGTATTCTGGAGGAGATCAGAGAGGGTCAGAAATCCGATATGCTTTTGGTTGATAAGTTGACTTTAGTGAATCAAGGTCGAGGTGGTGAATTCAGAGTTGATGAGAATGGTGTTTTGAAATTTGGTAGTCGGGTGTGTATTCCGAATGTTATTGAGCTTAAGAAGAGTATTCTTGAGGAGGGACATCGTAGTGGCTTAAGTATTCATCCTGGAGCTACGAAGATGTATCATGATTTGAAGAAGTTATTTTGGTGGCCGGGAATGAAAAGAGAAATTGCGAGTTTTGTTTATTCTTGTTTGACTTGTCAGAAGTCAAAGATTGAGCATCAGAAGTCGTCTGGACTAATGCAACCGTTGGCTATTCCAGAGTGGAAGTGGGACAGTATCAGTATGGATTTTGTTTCTGGTTTACCGAGGACAAGTAAGAATTTTGAAGCCATTTGGGTGATCGTGGACAGATTGACGAAGTCGGCTCATTTCATTTCGATCAGAATGGATTATCCGTTAGAGAGATTAGCCGAGTTGTATATTGAGAAGATTGTAAGTTTGCATGGTATTCCGTCGAGTATCGTTTCGGACAGAGATCCTAGATTTACATCGAAGTTCTGGGAGGGTTTGCAGAAGGCTTTGGGAACTAAACTGAGATTGAGTTCTGCATATCATCCGCAGACTGATGGTCAGACTGAGAGGACGATTCAGTCATTAGAGGATCTTTTGAGAGCTTGTGTTTTGGAAAAGGGAGGTGCTTGGGATTGTTATTTGCCTTTGATTGAGTTCACCTACAACAATAGTTTTCATTCGAGCATTGGTATGGCACCGTTTGAAGCTTTGTATGGTAGGAGATGTCGGACACCTTTATGTTGGTATGAGTCCGGTGAGAGTGCTGTGGTTGGACCGGAGATTGTTCAACAAACTATGGAAAAGATTAAGATGATTCAGGAGAAGATGAGAATTGCTCAAAGTCGTCAGAAGAGTTATCACGATAAGAGGAGGAAGTCACTTGAGTTCCAAGAGGGAGAGCATGTGTTTCTTCGCGTCACTCCGATAACTGGTGTTGGTCGAGCTTTGAAGTCGAAGAAGTTGACACCTCGATTTATTGGTCCTTATCAGATTTTGGAGAGGATAGGAGAAGTAGCCTATCGTATCGCCTTACCGCCGTCGCTTGCGAATTTGCATGAAGTTTTTCATGTGTCTCAGTTGAGGAGGTACATTCATGATCCGTCGCATGTAGTCCAAATAGATGATGTACAGGTGAGAGATAACCTGACTGTTGAAACATCACCTATGAGGATCGAGGATCGAGAGTTGAAGCAGTTGCGGGGTAAAGAGATTGCCTTGGTGAAGGTAGCTTGGGGAGGACCAGCAGGTGGCAACGTGACTTGGGAACTGGAGAGTAAGATGAAGGAGTCTTATCCAGAGTTGTTCGCTTGAGGTATGTTTTCGAGGACGAAAACTCTTTTAGTGGGGGAGAGTTGTAACACCCCGATAATAATAAAATAATTATTTGAATTGAGTTAATAATTTAATTATTAATTTAATTAAATAATTGGAAATTTTATTATTATTATTATTTTTTTTAATTATTATTATTTTGGAATAATAATAATTATTTGGAAAATATATATAAGTTGGAATTAAGGAAAAAGCCCCATGGGGAGTAAAAACATTTCACGTGAAAACAGAGAAAATCGTGAAAAGGGAAAAGGGCAGAGAAGAGGAGAAAGGAGCTGAAGAGCAAAGGTTGAAGAACGGAAAGGCTTGAAGCTCAAAGATTCGCCGGATTGTTAAGGTAAGGGGGGTTTATCGTCGATTAATGGGTATTTTGGGATAATATGTCATGGGTAGTGATAAGTCGTTAATTTGACCCTAATTGGGATTTGTAAATGTTGAAATGTTGTTGGATGAACTGTGCTGAAAGTTGAAATTAAATCGGTATTTGTGTGAGTAATGATTTCCCGATCGTATAGCTTTTTACGGAATCGGAATAGGAGGTCCGGAAGTCCTCCAACGGCGGAATTCTGCATTCTGCCGTGTGTTAGCGCAGGAATTGTTGTTTGGTCTGCGTTAACCGGTTAACCCAGGGTGTTAACCGGTTAACACTGTATTGAAATGTGAAAATATTGAGTTTTTGCCTGCGTTAACCGGTTAACCCAGGGCGTTAACCGGTTAACGCTGTTGCGTTTTGCCAGAAAGTGAGTTTTGCCTGCGTTAACCGGTTAACCCAGGGCGTTAACCGGTTAACACTGTTGCAGAGTGAAAAATTATTGTTTTTAAACGTGGTGTACCTAATTGAGGGTTGGCCTATGTTGCCTATGGTGTAATAGGGATAAATTCCCGCTGTTTTGAGCAGTATATGCAATATTGAAATGTACTAATATTGTGGTTGTTGTTTGGCATAATCTGACATGCTTATGTGATGAAAGATTGATGATGTATAATGCTGTACATGATGCTGTGAATGTATATATTATGCATGTATGTGTGAATGGACTGTTGTATGGCTTAGAGTGTGAGCATATGTCCGTTGTGAATTGTTGTTGATGCTGCATTGCTAGATGATTAGCATGCATAGCATAGCCTTTGGGGCTGTAGCTAATTCCCATGGTGAGGAATTAGTGAGTGAATCATTGTGGATTTGTTGTTGATGTTTGCATGCTAGATGATTAGTGTGCATAGTCTAGCCTTCGGGGCTGTAGCTAATTCCCATGGTGAGGAATTAGTGAGTGAGTCACTAGGTCTCAAATGAGTGGGACTAGTGAGCTTAGTAGCCGTATCTGGAGGGATCGGTGAGCTTGAACTATATGTTCAAGAATAGTCGGTACCGCATGTGTAGAGTCTCATTGCATAAAAATATGTATGGCGTATAATATGAATGGATGTGTTCCAATATTATACGTGTGTTGTGTTGTTGTTAAGTATGATTTGAGATTATACTGGTATTGTATATTGATGTTGAGTATGATGTTTAAGCCAATGAGCTATTACTGAATGTGTATTGCAATTAGGGTGATTGATGTGTTAATTACTTGGCATTACATGTTGTTTTATAATGCTTATTATATTGATTGAGGAACTCACCCTTACAACTATTTTTCAGGTAACGAGAAATGAGTTGAGTAGAAGCAAATGCTTGGAGTCTAGTGTAGTCTCCCTAGTGGGTCATGCTCTGATAGATGTAACATCGGGCGGGAAAACTTTGACTATTATTGTTGTTGTTGTTGAACTAAATTACATGTGATGTTACATGCTTTGCATGATTGAGTTGATCTCTATCCGCTGCGTAATTGTGCAAATACTTTATATTTAAATTAAATAAAAGAGCATGATGGTTATATTGTTTAAATGGTGTGGAATGTTTGTGTGACACCCTTGGTGCACTATTACTCTGATTATATGTTTATTATTTAAATTAATTTTTTTTTGGGGTATTTTAGAAGGGTGTTACACCCAAGGCCTGAAAGCCAGATTTGTCCGTGCATGGCGCAGTATTCACAAGAAGAGTAGGAATGAATTGGGTCCAAAGAACTGCATTGCTTTGGAACCATACACCTTTTGGGTCAGACAAAGAGCTGCCACCTACCTGATGCCGTATGATCATCCAAGACCTACACCGTTGGATGTGGCTGGGCCTTCAACCCTCCCTACCCAACGTGTAGAGGAGTTGAGAGAAGAAGACCTTTCGCGTGCTTGGATCCGCGAAAGAGAGGAATTACTGCAGCAGCTCAAGGAGAAGGATGCTATGATTGAATTTCTCGAGCACCGAGTGATCGACGATCCGAACGACACTTGGACTTCTCTGCTTCCTCAGTCTTCCAAATTCTGGAAGAGGAGGTACGATCGACTTGCGAAAGAGAAAGCTGATATGGAGGCTGCCTATGAGAGAGAGATCAAGAAGTTGTGCACTTCTCGTCCTCCAGCATCCCGAGCTGTTAGGGATCCATAGGATGTCATTTACCTTTTCTCTTTGTAATGAATCAAAAACGCTGTATTTCTTTGTTTTAATATATTGAATGAAATATTTTCCATGAGCAATTAAAATGTTTAAATATTCAAAATATTGCAAATAATACCCTAAGGGTTCCTTGAAAACAAAGCATTTGCACAAGCATTTCATGCATCATTCTTGCATAAGCAGGTACCCTTTGTTTCTGGTCTTCTGGTTCTAACCTTTGCTCTTCATTTATTTTGAAGACAAGCTGACTCACCGGTATTATACGCGGGTCAATTCAGCAAGGGTCATGGAGCAATTGGAACAAGAGAACAGAGAACTAAAGGAAGAGGTCGCCAGACTTGGCGCTTTGATGGAGCAACTCCTTGCTGCTCAGAACCAGCCTGCTCAATAGCCAACAACTCCTGTTCAGAGGACAGTTATTTCCGAAGTGGCTACTTCAACGGTGCCAGTCAGTGCCCATCAACCTAATGCCATGCCTCCCGGTTTTCCTTGGGGGATGCCTCCAGGCTTCATGCCTGATCTGCCAGCTCCAACATTTGTTCAAATGCCGGCATCTAGCCCGGTCCCTGTTCCCGCTCCTCCTGTCGTGCATACCATGCCTAGGGTAGACGACACCATCTATCACTCTGAGGCATCTGAGGGCTCAGATGTTCATGAAAAGATGGACGCAATGAATGACCAATTCCTTGAGCTGAGAAAGGAATTGAGGACTCTCCGTGGCAAAGATCTCTTCGGCAAGTCTGCAGCCGAACTCTGCCTAGTTCCCGGTGTCAAGATACCGATCAAATTCAAGGTCCCAGACTTTGAAAAATATAAGGGGAACACCTGTCCACTCGCTCACCTGGTCATGTATGCCAGGAAGATGTCAACACAGACTGATAATGATCAACTCCTGATCCATTATTTCCAAGATAGTCTGTCTGGTGCCGCGCTCAGATGGTACATGAGCCTGGACAGTATCAACATCCGATCTTTCAATGACCTTGGCGAAGCTTTCGTCAAGCAATATAAATACAATGTCGATATGGCGCCTGACCGAGATCAACTCAGGTCCATGTCACAGAAAGATAAAGAGTCGTTCAAGGAGTACGCCCAGAGATGGCGTGAGCTGGCAGCTCAGATCACTCCACCGCTTGAGGAGAAGGAAATGACCAAGATCTTTCTGAAGACTCTTGGCTCATTCTATTATGAGCGGATGGTAGCAAGCGCTCCCTCTGATTTCACCGAGATGGTGAACATGGGGATGCGTCTTGAAGAAGGTGTCCGTGAAGGACGGTTGGCCAAAGATGATGGTTCTTCCTCTAAACGATATGGAGCATTTAAGAGGAAAGAAGGCGAAGCGCATGCGGTGCAGTCTCAGCCAAAACATAGAAGACCCTCTGTTCAGAGGAAGCCTGCACGACATACCAGTCATCAGCACCAGGTAGCTCACGTGGCGCCTGTTTTCAAGGACAACGCTCCTCAACATCAGCAATATCAACCTCAACAGTATCAGCATCAGCAGCAATATCAACAACCGCAATACCAACAACAACAATCTCGTCCACAGCAACAGGCCTACCAGCCTCGTGGGAGTACGAGTAATCAAGCAAACATGGGTTATGAAAGGAAGAAGATCAGTTTTGATCCGATTCCTATGTCTTATGCGGAGTTATATCCCTCTCTAATAGAGCGGAAGTTGGTTTCTCCGAGAGATCCTCCGGCTATACCGGTCAACCCTCAGTGGTGGTATAAGCCTGACCTGCATTGTGTCTATCACTCTGGCGCTCCGGGCCATGACATTGAAAATTGCCTCCAGCTGAAGACTAAGGTTCAAGACCTTATGAGAAGTGGAATCCTGAGTTTTGAGGACTCGAGCCCGAACGTCACCAAGAACCCATTGCCGCCGCATGGGAAATCTGTGAATATGATTCAGGAGTGCCTCGGGAAATACAAGGTTAAGTACGTCAGCCACATCAGGCAGTCGTTGGTTGATTTACATAAGATGTTGTGTCAGTACAACTATTTGGAGCATAACCACGACAAGTGCCGCGTCTGCTCAGTTAACCGCTTGGGTTGCGACCAGGTCCGCAGAGAGCTTCAGAAGATGTTGAATGAGGGTACCATTGAGATTCTGCAGAATCGCAATGTTGATGAAGTCGAACCTGAGGTGAATGTCATTTCGCCAGTGTTCAAGCTGCCAGAACCAGTTGTTATTCGTTATAATAGCAACAAGCCCAAGGCTTCCCCTTCTTTGGTTATTAAACCTGCAGGCCCTGTGCCTTATTCATCCGATCGAGCTGTGCCATTCCGGTACAATCCTGTTGCTGTTCAGGATGGGGTCGAAGTGCCTTTGCCTTCCACTTCCGTGACCACTATTGCTGATGTCAGTGGGTTGACCCGAAGTGGTCGTGTATTTTCTGCGCCTCCAAAGGCTACTGTTTCTGATACTGTTGAGCGCCCTGTGGGGACCGCTGTGAATATCCAGAATCCGGCACTTGATGTTGCCAAACCCTCCTCATCCGTACAAAAGACTCATGTTTCTTCAGTTGGCCCAAGTGGCATTGTTGATGAAGAATCTGATGAGATGCTGAGGCTCATCAGAAAGAGTGAGTACAACATTGTAGACCAGCTTCTACACACGCCCTCCAAGATTTCTATTCTTTCTCTGCTGCTGAATTCAGAGCCCCATAGGGAGTCTCTGCAGAAGGTCTTGGATCTGGCGTACGTTGATCACGACGTCACCCTGGAACAGTTTGACAGTATAGTTGCAAACATTACCGCTTGCAACACTTTGAGCTTTTGTGACGCCGATCTCCCTGAGGAGGGAAGAGACCACAACATGGCTTTACACATATCCATGAATTGCAAATCTGATGCAATGTCCAATGTGTTGGTGGACACTGGGTCGTCTCTTAATGTATTGCCAAAATCCACACTCTCCAGATTGTCATATCAAGGTCCTCCTATGAGGCAGAGTGGGGTTGTTGTAAAAGCTTTTGATGGGTCGCGCAAGACCGTGATTGGAGAAGTTGATCTCCCAATCAAGATAGGACCAAGTGATTTCCAGGTTACTTTCCAAGTAATGGATATCCACCCATCTTATAGCTGTCTCTTAGGCAGACCATGGATTCACGAGGCTGGCGCCGTGACATCCACCCTACACCAGAAGCTGAAATTTGTCAAAAACAAGAAATTGGTTGTAGTAGGGGGAGAAAAGGCTCTCCTGGTTAGCCATCTGTCTTCTTTCTCGTATATTGACGCAGAGGATGAAGTTGGAACTCAGTTCCAAGCTTTATCTATTGATGAACCAATCGAGAAGAAGTCTCCTTCATTCACTTCCTACCGTGATGCTAAGCTGGCCATTGAATGTGGTGCAGTTGCTGGATTAGGGAAAGTGCTTGAACTTGAAGACAATCGATCCCGGGCTGGCATTGGCTATGGTTCTGGGGCATGCAATGAGCAAGGTTTGTTCACAAGTGGAGGATTCATCCATGCTGATCAACCTGCAGAAGAGGAAGCTGCTGCTATCATTGAAGAAGAAGATGCAGAAGACTTGAACAATTTTGTTATTCCTGGTGGTGTCTGCCACAATTGGGTCGCTGTGGATGTTCCTACAGTTATCCATAGATCAGAGTAAATTGTTCACTTTGTTTAAAACCCTTCTCCCATGCCAAAAGGAGAAGTGATGACATTGTTGGCAAAGCATATATACAATGATGTTTTCATTCAATTTTCGCATTGTTAAACATTTGTTTTTCCTTTATTTTCACTTTTTGCTTTTCTGCATGAAATCAGTGATCACAAAAAACCATAAAAACAAAAACAAAAATAAAAGCAAACATTTTTCATCTGCATAATGATTTGCTTGTCTAAATTCTGAAGTTTTTCTTAACTAAAATCATTATGCAGGTTGATCCTAAAACCCATTGAACATAATGATCCAACACCATCTCCCAATTTTGAATTCCCTGTATTTGAGGCAGAGGAAGATGACGTTGAAGAGATTCCTGATGAGATCACCCGTCTCCTTGAGCACGAAGAGAAGATCATTCAGCCGCATCTCGAAGACCTGGAAACAGTCAACTTGGGGTCTGAGGATTGTGTTCGTCTGGTGAAGATTGGGGCACTTCTTGAAGGGTCCGTCAAGGAAGATTTGATCAGCTTGCTACGAGAATATTCAGATATCTTTGCTTGGTCCTATGAAGACATGCCAGGTTTAGATACAGATATTGTGCAACATTTCCTGCCTTTGAAGCCTGAGTGTGTGCCTGTGAAGCAGAAGCTCAGAAGAACTCATCCAGATATGGCAGTGAAGATCAAAGAGGAAGTTCAGAAGCAAATTGATGCGGGGTTTCTGGTGACTTCGACATATCCTCAATGGGTGGCCAATATTGTGCCTGTTCCTAAGAAGGACGGAAAAGTCCGTATGTGCGTTGACTACAGAGATTTGAATAAAGCTAGTCCAAAAGACGATTTTCCTCTACCACACATTGACATGTTGGTAGACAATACAGCTAAATTCAAAGTCTTTTCCTTTATGGACGGATTTTCCGGATATAATCAAATCAAGATGGCACCAGAGGATATGGAGAAGACAACATTCATCACACCTTGGGGAACATTCTGTTATCGAGTGATGCCCTTCGGTTTGAAGAACGCCGGAGCCACGTATCAACGAGCTATGACTACCTTGTTTCATGATATGATGCACAAGGAGATAGAAGTCTATGTTGATGATATGATCGCTAAGTCCCGAACGGAAGTTGAGCATATTGGGCATTTGTTGAAGCTTTTTCAGCGTTTGAGGAAGTTCAAACTTCGCCTGAATCCGAACAAATGTACTTTTGGAGTCCGTTCCGGCAAGTTGTTGGGTTTTGTGGTAAGTGAAAGAGGTATTGAGGTTGACCCTGCAAAGGTCAAAGCAATACAAGAGATGCCTGCACCCAAAACTGAGAAGCAAGTCCGAGGTTTTCTTGGCCGCTTGAACTACATTTCCAGATTTATATCCCACATGACTGCCACATGTGCGCCGATATTCAAGCTCCTCCGGAAAGATCAGTCTCATGATTGGACCGAGGATTGCCAGAAAGCTTTCGACAGTATCAAAGATTATCTGTCCGAACCTCCGATTTTGTCTCCGCCTGTGGAAGGAAGACCTCTGATTATGTATTTAACAGTTCTTGAAGACTCGATGGGTTGTGTACTCGGTCAACAAGATGAATCAGGGAAGAAGGAGTTTGCTATATACTACCTCAGTAAGAAGTTTACTGATTGTGAGTCTCGGTACTCAATGCTTGAGAAGACGTGCTGTGCTTTGGCTTGGGCAGCTAAGCGTTTGTGCCAGTACATGATAAATCATACAACTTGGTTGATATCCAGAATGGATCCAATTAAGTATATCTTCGAGAAGCCTGCTTTAACTGGGAGGATTGCCCGTTGGCAGATGTTGTTATCTGAGTATGATATTGAGTATCGAGCTCAGAAAGCTATCAAAGGTAGTATCTTGGCTGACCATCTAGCGCACCAGCCGATTGAAGATCATCAGTCTGTTCAGTATGACTTCCCGGACGAGGAAATTCTGTATTTGAAGATGAAAGATTGCGATGAGCCTACACTTGATGAAGGTCCGGAACCTGGTTCCAGATGGACGATGGTGTTTGATGGTGCTGTTAATCAATATGGAAATGGAATTGGGGCAGTGATCATTACTCCTCAAGGTTCACACATTCCGTTTACAGCAAGGCTAACTTTCAAATGCACGAACAACATGGCGGAGTACGAAGCCTGTATTATGGGACTTGAAGAATGCATTGACTTGAGAATCAAGTATCTTGATGTCTATGGTGATTCGGCCCTGGTTGTCAATCAAATCAAGGGAGAATGGGAGACGAATCAGCCAGGTCTCATCCCATACAGAGATTATGCAAGGAGAATTTCAACTTTCTTCACAGAAGTTGAATTTTATCATATTCCTCGAGAGGATAATCGAATGGCAGACGCCCTTGCTACGCTTGCTTCCATGATAGTAGTCAGATGGTGGAATGATGTTCCCAATATTACTGTGATGCGCTTGGACAGACCCGCTCACATATTTGCAATCGAAGACGTGAAAGATGACAAGCCATGGTATTTTGATATCAAGAATTTCCTCCAGAACCAGGTCTACCCGCCTGGGGCATCTGTGAAAGATAGGAAAACGCTGAGAAGGTTGTCAGGCAATTTCTACCTCAGCGGTGAAGTGCTGTATAAGAGGAATTTTGATATGGTTTTGCTCAGATGCGTGGATAGACACGAAGCAAACCTGTTGATGACTGAGGTCCATGAGGGTTCATTTGGTACTCATTCCAATGGACATGCCATGGCTAAGAAGATGTTGAGAGCAGGCTACTATTGGCTGACAATGGAGTCTGACTGTTGCAAGTATGTGAAGAAATGTCACAAGTGTCAAATTTATGCGGATAAGATTCATATTCCTCCGACACTCCTGAACGTGATTTCATCACCATGGCCTTTCTCTATGTGGGGAATCGACATGATCGGCATGATTGAGCCGAAAGCGTCCAATGGACATCGGTTTATTCTCGTAGCAATTGATTACTTCACCAAATGGGTTGAAGCCGCTTCGTATGCGAATGTAACCAGACAGGTGGTTGTGAAGTTTATCAAGAACCAGCTGATTTGCCGTTATGGTGTGCCAGAGAGGATCATTACTGATAATGGATCCAATCTGAACAACAAGATGATGGATGAGTTGTGCGCTGAATTCAAGATCGCACACCATAATTCCTCTCCTTACAGACCTAAGATGAATGGAGCTGTTGAAGATGCTAACAAAAATATCAAGAAGATTATCCAGAAGATGACTGTCACGTACAAAGATTGACATGAGATGCTGCCATTTGCTTTGCATGGATACCGTACGTCTGTACGCACTTCAACAGGGGCAACCCCTTTCTCTCTTGTCTATGGCATGGAAGTCGTTCTCCCAGTAGAGGTGGAGATCCCATCAATGCGAGTCTTGATGGAAGCCAAGTTGACTGATGCTGAATGGATTCAGAGTCGTTACGACCAATTGAATTTGATTGAAGAGAAGCGGTTAACTGCCATGTGCCATGGTCAGTTATATCAGCAAAGAATGAAGAAAGCATTCGATAAGAAGGTCAAGCCTCGTGTGTTCCGAGAAGGTGACCTTGTGCTCAAGAAAGTTTTGTCTTTCGCGCCCGATTCCAGGGGCAAGTGGACTCCGAACTACGAGGGTCCATATGTTGTTAAGAGAGCCTTTTCAGGCGGAGCTTTGATGCTTACAACAATGGATGGGGAGGATTTCACTCGTCCTGTGAATTCAGATGCAGTTAAGAGATACTTTGCCTAAAAAAAAGTATATGCAAATGAAGAAAAACAGAATAGCTCGCTAAGTTGAAAACCCGAAAGGGCGGCTTAGGCAAAAATGAGCGTCTCGGTGGAGAACCCGCAAGGGTAATCCAGGCAAAAATTAGAGACTTGAAAAAAAAAGGGAATATTTGCATCCCGCTAGATTGAGTACCTCACCCTGGGGCAATCTAGGCAAAAATTAGGGATTTGGCAAGTAACTGCATCCTGACAAGACTTTCTGGTTCATCAGTCGTCATTTCGTCAGAAGATTCTCGATTCGTCATCAATCGAAGCTTCGGATACATCGAGATTCAAATTGGTAGAGAAAGGATCATTATGTTCAATGTAGCCCTCTTCCAATATATATCACTGATTTCAAATTTGTACAGATCTATGGAGTCTTGCCATTTGCAGACTACCATTCCATCAAATCAATTTGAGCTTTTTATCCAATTTATTTGCACTCCTATTTGTTTCAATTCAACAAATGTTTTGCATGTTTTAAATTGATAAAATATCATTGTTTTAAACAAATCAAATTTTTCAAAATTTTTGTTTTTAAACAAAGTGAACATTCACAAGATTGAAAGGATACTCAAGAATATCTCAATGCTCTCCCGAGGGTGGCATGATTTCCAACAGGTAAGACATTTGTTCATATTCCTGGTTTGGTGGTATCTTCTTTCTTCAGATCTTTGTTGGGGTTGTTCCTCAAACAGAGTTGTTGATGGGGTTGTTCCCCAGTATAGCCGCAAGCAGAGTGTTGTTAAAGATTTCGTTTTCTCCAGCAGCAATCTCCCCCCAGCATGGGTGTTTCTTGTAGAAGTTTCGGCGGATGATTGGTTTGTCATCTTGGTGCCCCGTCACTTTCTCCAGTGGGTCGTATGCCCCAGACTTTATTTGTCTCCTCAGCGCAGTCATGAGTAGAGCTGTTATTGATATCCCCATCGGATTTGCGAGTAGAGTTGTTGTCACTCTTCCCAGTGCAGTTGTCAGCGGAATTGTCTGTTTCCTCAGCATGATCGCTTTCTTTTAAAGACTCGGTAAGTCAGCGGTGTGATACCCGGTACTTTACCTTTTCCCCGGCGAAGTCGTCTGCGGAATTGTTGCTATCTCTCCATCAGAGTTTCTCTCTTCAGCAGAGCAGGATTTATTTTCCTATTCAGTGGTTGATTGGGTTGATATCCCAGTGTATTTCAACCATCTTTTCCTCAGCATAGTCTGCAGAATGTTTGTTATGGCAGTTTTGCCTGTTGAATACTCCTTCAATCCCCAACATGGTCGGATGATGGCTCTAGCCTCCAGAGAATGGATTGATTTCCTGACTGTTTGTGATCCCCAGTAGAGTGGCTTATATTGCAGAATCTACTCGTCGTGATCAGTTTGCTATGTATATTCTCCCCAAGTGGAACGGTTCGTTGCAGAATCTACTTGATCGATCTGTCCTCCCTCAGTGGTTTGTTCCCCAAGAGAGTAGCTGACAGTTTTCCCCAGTAGAATGGCTTATGCAGTTAGATTCTATTTGGATGATATCATTCTCCCTCAGTGGGTTGTTCCCCAGCGGAGTTATGTGGAGTTGCTTCTACAGCAGTTCGTGCTTGTGCAATGCACCCTTTGTTTCTCAGTTGATGCTGGGATCCCCTGCAGATATCTTGAGTTTTCTCTTGTTCCCCTACAGATTCGTCTTGGTGGCTGCTTTGCCCGTTGTGACTTTCTGTACCCTGATTGGGTCGTTTCCTGATATCTCTGATCCTCTGCTTCTTCAGCAGTACCCGCAGATCTTTTCTTTACAGCGTATAGATCTCCGCAGATTGGCTCTCCAGCTGGTTTTTCCCCTGGAAGTATAATACCGGGCGTTTAGTTCCTGGACCTGTTCGTGTTAGAATTGTCTGTTTTGTCAGCATTCATCAAACATAAATCATGCATATTCATGCATATTCATAAACATTCAGATATTCATGTTGCATTTCTTGCCATGTATCCTTTGTTTGTCGTTCCCTGCTTTTGGGTGATATAGATCTCTTTACAGGTCTCCCCAAGCAGATGTCGGGTGTTATAAAATCTCTCCATATAGAGTCAGCCCCATAAGCAGAAAATGTTTGTCTTTCCTTCTGCAGTTCCCCACCGAGATATATCCTCGTGGATGACGGTTTCTTCCGTTTCCTCCCAACACATATATTGGGATGGATTTTCCTATTTGAGTTACATCCTCATTAGGACATGTCTTGATTCAATCCGTCTTTTCGGATCATTCCCGAATTGGCTATTTGTCAGATATCTTGTGCTTCCCAGCGGGTTGTTCCCCAGTGGAGTAGTTTTTGGGCCTCTACCCTCATACCGGTAGTTATAAGTCCTACTTTTCCTGGCTTTCTTGACAGAATTTGTGGTTATACACTTTTATTCTCCAGCCAGAGTTTTGGTTTTCTACCTACAAACCGGTAGTTGTAAATCCTATTGTCCTGCTCTCCCGCAGTTTGTGGTTTGTTATAAACCCTATCTTGGTTTCCCGTGCGGATTTGTGATTAGTTCTATCCCCACGTGGAGTTGTTGGTCTTCTACCCCGTATTCGGTAGATGTAAACCCTAATTTTGTGGTCACCTCCTCCACCCTTTTGGCCCTCTGCCTACAAACCAGCAGTCGTAAGTCCTATCTTTGTGGTTTTTCTACCTACAAACCGGTAGCTATAAACCCTGTTCTCTCCTTGCAGAGTTAACATTGTTGTTCATCCTAACCGATGACAATTCCCCCTTTGTGTTTATCTTCATCTAATGTTTGATGTTGATTTTCCTTTGCTTGGATAAGTTGCTCAGATCAGCACTTATATCCTCAGCAAGTTTTTGTGGATAATTGCCGTATGCTAGCAATTTTATCCCCAGCGGGTCCTTTCACCTTTTGTCAGTGATTGTGTTCCCCGGATCATTGATTTTCATCAATGCATCCTCAGCAGATCGCCTTTCATTTACCCTTTTGTCGGTAATGTCTGTTGCTCCTTTTGATTGGTCATCATTGTATACCTATTCTGGTATCCCGATGCCTTTCTTTTCGGATTTTATCCTATAAACAACCTACAACCCGGTTAAGGATAATCTTCCATGCGAGGTTATTATTCACGTTTTGACGGCTATGAATAATATGTCTCATGCGCTCTTTAGTTGGAATCCTTTGTTGATTTTCCCCAGCTGAGCAAGATTCGTATTCTTTGTAGAATCGAATATCCATCCTATAAACAAGTCTGCTGTTCTAGCTTTCTTCAGGGTGATGAGTGTTTTGGAACACACACCAATTCACGTTTTTTTGTCCATCCTATAAACAAGTCTGCTGTTCTAGCTTTCTTCAGGGTGATGAGTGTTTTGGAACACACACCAATTCACGTTTTTTTCGGCCATCCTATAAACAAGTTTGCTTTCGCTCTCTTCAGGATGATGAGTGTTTTGGAACACACACCAACTCACGTTTTTTTTGTCCATCCTATAAACAAGTCTACTGTTCTAGCTTTCTTCAGGGTGATGAGTGTTTTGGAACACACACCAATTCACGTTTTTTTGTCCATCCTTTAAACAAGTCTGCTGTTCTAGCTTTCTTCAGGGTGATGAGTGTTTTGGAACACACACCAATTCACGCTTTTTTGTCCATCCTTTAAACATGTCTGCTGTTCTAGCTTTCTTCAGGGTGATGAGTGTTTTGGAACACACACCAATTCACGTTTTTTTCGGCCATCCTATAAACAAGTTTGCTTTCGCTCTCTTCAGGATGATGAGTGTTTTGGAACACAATCCAATTCACGCTTTGGTCGGTCACCTGTTACATACCTACAACCCGGTATCCTTGGTGTTCCTTCCTGAGTTTGTTACCCTTATACCGGTAACACCTCGTTCTTGTGCTTCCCTAGTGGAACTTCTTTTTGCTTCTCCCCAGGAGTCAGCTTGTGTCTCTCCAATGGATTTATTTTCCTTTGGAATTCTTCTCCCCAGTGTGAGTCCTTCACTCCCCAGTGAGTTCTCCAGTCTGTTTTCTGTTTTTCCCCTAATCAGAGTCGTGTCTTGTTCACGCTGTGTCAGTTTTGTTTATCCCCAACTAGAGTCTTGTCAGAGTCTCTGTTCCTGGTGAGTGTATTACTCCGAGGGATCGTCTTTTCTTCTATGTGAATCATATTCCCCACAGAATTTTTGTCTTTTGCATGCATACATTTGCATCATGAGGTCTCTTAGGGACCAAAATTTGTCTCATTACTGTTATTTAAGCCCATTCTACCGCGTCGAGATGAAGATTTCTAAACTTCACTTCTCCGGCTAGAATGACCTTAAATAGGGGCATCTGTAAGACCCCAATTTTGGGCCCTAAGATCCCTCATGGCCCATAACATATCATATCATGGCCTCAAGGATCACTGCATGCCCTAGCTCCCCTCCTAGTGGGTGGTTTACCTTGTGGGTGTGGTTCTTGATCACCAAGCATGCCTTGCATTTGTATATCTTTGCTTTTCATATGTTTACTAACCAAAAAGTACAAAAATATTGTCAGTCTAACCTTGTTGCTTGCAGTTGAAGCAATCATCAGCAATTAGGTCAAAGACAGTCAATAGTCAGTCAAAGCAATGGATGGTGGCCATTCTTGCAAAATTTGGGCACCATGATCAATAATCAAGAGTTCATACAACTTGGGACATCATTTGGAGTCAAGGTCTCAAGGAATTAGGGTTTGGAATTCATCAGAAGTGGTTCAATCATGCAAAACCCTAGAAAAGTCAACAGAAAGTCAAACTTGGTCAACTGTGGATTTAATCAGTGATTTGATGGATGGAATTGATTTGAAGGAGTTCATTCATGCTTATATAAGCCTCATATATCATGTCCAACCTCATCATGGAAGAATTTGAGGTCAAACAGAAAATTTCCCAAAATAGAAAGTGGACCTGTAATTTTAACTGCCAAAAATGGAAACTTCTTGATCTTAAACTTATAGCATGATACAAGCTTCAAATGAATTTTTGCCCAACATGAAAGTTGAAGATCTTGTTCTCCCATTTTCAAAAAGTCCAAGAACACTCAATTCCCATGTATGGTTGGCAAGATATGATCAAATCAATTTCAAAAATTTGTGAACTTCAAAAGGCCATATCTCATGAACCACAAGGCCAATTTTAGTGGGGTTTTTTTCCTACAAGCTCCATTTGTTCCCCTCTTTCCAAAAATGCATTCATCTTGCACCAAAACCTCATCATGCAAAATGGCATTTTTAGACCTTCCTTAATTAAATTCAAGTGAGAAAAAAGTTGACTTTTTGATTTAACAATTTTTACTCAATTTGGCCATTTGGGAATTGTTTGGAAGGATATTTAAGACATGTTTGAGGCCCAAACTCGGGCAGACCATACCTCCTTGTTGCAATTGGCTCAAAGTTAGCAAAAATGCAAATTGGCTTCATTTAAGTTAACTTTGATTAGTGCCTTCATTAACAATGCTAAACAGACATATATAACCTCATTTTCAGCAGATTCTAAACCTAGCTGCAGCCTCTAACAGATCAAAACTTTCATTCTCTCATTTTGGCATTTTTGACATATTGCATTTTCTGAGCAAAAACTCCAAAACCCTCGAGCATCCTTTGGTTCTTTCATCATCTGGCCAACATTTGAGAGCCTTTTGAACCATCAAACCCCTGCTGGAACTCCCTTTCGAGCTCTGTTTTCTCCAAAGCATAACAATGGCAAATCGAGATTTGAAGGATTCCAAGCCTTGCTGAGTTAACCTACCTCAAGAATCCATCATTCTAAAGCATAAGGAAGATCTGTTTCAAGGCAAAACATACAAACAACCACTGCTCCACACTTTTCTTCAAATTCAAGTAAGTTTTCGATCTCCTCTATTTTCAAAATCATGAGATGCTTAGGATAGGTCTTTTGATGCTGAGTCCATTGCAACTTGTCTCATTTGAATTGGTTAACTGTGCTGTGAGAAATCTGGATTTCAAATTTTGTAACCAAACATGATTGTGCTCGATTTGCTTTAATGATGATGACTTCATGAAAACCATGCTTGGATTATGCTTGTACTTGCTTCACTTGTTCGAATGGTGTGCTTGATTTTTGTTTCTGGGCATGTTGAAAAATTCGATTGCATGAGGATGATGAAGTTCACTGTTGTGTTATAAACCCTAGAAGAATCCAGAAATTTGCATGAACTGTGTTTGTTTGCTGATGATTAATGTTGCATGAATATCTTTGTTCCACTGCCATGCTGTTTGTGTAATGTTGTTTGAATTTCGTTTGATGTTGATGAACATGAAGATGATGCAGCCACTGTAGCAAGCCCTAGGGTTTCTTTTCAAAAACACGATTGGTCCCCTGTTACTGTTCTATTGGTGATAGCCAATCAGAACATTTCATTTGCTTGGCTGATGCGCTGCGTTTCGTTTAATGAGGGTGGTAATTACAAAAGTGCCACCGGTCAACCATGTTGACCTAGTAAAACATGTTCATCTTGTTCATTTGTTCCAAATTCATTACTCAACTTACAAAATTCACAACTCGTGCATTTCAACTCCAAAAATCATGGAATTTTTTGCATCATGTCCTGTTGAATGTCTATTATTTTATCATGATTTTTGCTGAATTTTTGGTTGGCTGGATTTTTAATGGTTTTAGGTTTCTTGACATGTATGCTCATTTTGTACCTTTTGCCAAAACCATTGTGAAATTGTGATGATGTATCCAATGACCCTGAAACGTTTTGTGGTTAATCTACACTCATTCATGTTTGTTTTGATGTAGAGTTCTTGAATTTATCATATGTGGTTGTTGAGATATGAATTTTTGAAGTAGGGTGTGACAATGTGTGTCACACCAATGATATGCAAGTTCATGATTTTTGTTGACATGCTTCCTGGCTTCCAATTAATGTGAAATTTTGCATGATCCTTCTCTTATATGTCTAGTTGACTTGTGAATTTTCTTGGATTTAATTGTGCCATTTCTTAATTGTTTGAGATTTTTCTTCCCTGCCTAGTCAAATGTTGACTTTGTGTGACACATCTTGCCAAATCCTTTGTGAAATTCTCATATCTTATTGGATGATCATGAAATTTTACATGTGCATACTAGACATCTTGAGCTTTGCATTGGTGTTGATCCCATTCATTTCTCATCTGTTTTCATTTAGTTATGATTTTTTGAAGTTGACCCATGTTTGTTTGACTTCTTTGTGCATAATTGAAATTGTCTTGACTTTCTGATTTTAATTGACCATCTTCCCATGATCCAATTGAGCTGAAATTTTATATGTATGCCATGTTATGGATTGTGATTGACCATGAATTATTTGATGATTTTTGGAATTGATTATGATTGCTTTTGAGCTAAGTCTTGCTGTTGACTTCTATGAGCTTCCATTTGCCATGTTTTGACTTCCTTTGCTTATGAAATCATGATGATGAATGATATGCATGTGGGACCAATTGAGTTTGCTTCTTGATTGTCTAAACTTGATTTTGGTTGATCATCCCTTGCTGTTTTGACTTTCTCATTTCATTTTGACCCTAGGCTTGTCCTAGTGGTCTTGTTGCTTATGTTTGAGCTCATTGTTTCAGGTTAAGCACAAATGCTTCAAAGAGAACAATCCAATTTGATTGAGCTTGATTGTTTATCATGAGCTAACCTTTGTTTTGTAGGTGGCTTGACTCATATGATTTGAGTCTTGTGCTTTGCACATTTGCCTGTCTGTTTTGACTTTTGGTTTCTATCTCCTTCTGATTTAAAATGTTGAATTGTGTACTGATTTGTTTGACTATTTCAGGTACCATTAGTTGCTTAAGTTCTTTGAACTTGCTTTGCTTTGCTATTTAGCAATTTGCTTTGAGGTAATCCCTCTTTCTTCATGTAGTCTGGAGACCCGGCCTGTTATTTGGCCGGGCAAACTGTCTGAAGTCCTCCTTAAGAGGCAATGCTTGTGTGTGTTTATATTTGTCCCAAGCAGGAAAAGTCCTTCAAATAAGGCAATTGGTAGATCAAAGGGATAAGCAACCTATCCCCTACTATTCTGTGAGTCTTCTCCTTGCTCCCATTACATGGTTGTAGCATTGAGATCCAAACCCAAGATCAATCGAGTCTAATGTGGAGAGAGTTCCTACTTTCTGAACTCCCACACCTTCTGATATTTAAATGCTCTCCCTGATCAGGGATAAGAGCAATGAGGCACACCCCTCATATCCTTTCATCTGCTTCACCTTAGCCTCTCAATGGCAAGGTTAAGAGCACCTGTGACCCTATTCCAGTTGGCCTCAGTGCCTAACCCTCTTGTGTAAGCCTCCTTGTTTGGCTATAGAGTGTGCTGTTTGATATTGATTGATTGATTGATTACTTCATATGCACATGTTTGCTTGTATGCTTCATGCATTTATCATCATCATTAATTGCTCATTAATGCACAATCATCTCATTTGTCTTTGTGATATTGTCATTGCTGTTTACCCATTGAGGACAATTGTAAGACCATCCATTGGCCATTGCTCCTATGATATGGAAGTGAGTATAAGACCATCACCTTGGCCACTCATCTTATCTTTGCTTGATGCATTTGATTGTATGTGAGGTTGCAATTGTAAGTCCCTGTAAGTTGGCATTTGCTTTCCTATGATCACATGTTGCTTTGTTTGTTTGTATGTGAGGATACAACTGTAAGTCCCTGCAAGTTGGCATTTGTATTCCTAGGACCATACTGTGGAGGTTAGAGTAAGCCCAGATAAATTGGCATCTGACATCCATGTTTTGCTTCTGATTGTATGTGAGGTTGCAATTATAAGTCCCTGTAAGTTGGCATTTGCTTTCCTATGATCACGTGTGGCTTCTGTTCTTGTATGTGAGGATCCATTGTAAGTCCCTGTAATGTGGCATTGGTTTTCCTATGAGCATATGTGGAGTTAACCTAAGTCCAGATAGATTGGCAGTTGACTCCCATATTTCATCTTTGTTTTCTTTTGTTAGGAGATTAGTGTAAGACCATTGAGTGGCCTCTGATATCCATTTTTGTTTTAGGAGACTGGTGTAAATCCATCTATTGGTATCCGGTATCCACCTTTTATTTCTTTGTTTGAGGAGATTAGTGTAAGACCATTGAGTGGCATCTGATATCCAGTTTTATTTTAGGAGATTGGTATAAGCCCAGTGATTGGCATCCGATATCCGCTTTTGTTGACTTTCTTCTTTGTTTGTTTGTTATTATCCATTACCATTCCGAAGGACACACTTGAATCATTCCCTATATGATCTCAAGAAGTGAACCTTCTAAGAAGTTTTACAATCCATTTCCATCCATTCATCCCCATTATGTCCTAAACCTTTTCACACTTGGATTTCAAACTTGACATAGATATTGTGCAAACATCTTCATGATTTTCTAACTAAAAACCTGGACTCAAGTCCTTGACTTTTTTTCAAACTCATTTCATAACACTTCTTTTGAATTAATCTTAATCATACTTTGACCCCCATTTTCATAATCACAATCAATTAACTTCACTCATTCACTTGTTTTGGCTTTGTCCATTGTTAATCTTTTCATGCATTAGCCATAGGTTTCAATTATCTTTGTGGTTGATGTAAATCTTGCCTATCCTTAGTGAGTCGACAGTAAGACTTCCGTACTGAAAACAGGGCTAACCCCTCTAGTACGTCGAAGCTATCCTCGCATGGTGGATGTTGGTTTTGGTCGAGTGTTCTCCCATTGATAATGAAAAGCCTCAGTGCTATTGTTTAAAATTGAATCCACCAACTTTTGGAAATCTTTTAGCCGAACTACGGCGTTTTGATCCTTACCTTTGATGGAAGGTACGTAGGCAGCGGGTTCATCCGTTCAAACCCAATAAAAATTGTATATTCTTTTCTCATCATCCCAATCATGTTTGCACAATACTCATGTCATAACAAATAACAATTTAGTACAACAAGTGTGAAAAGGGCTCCCTAGGAGTACCTAGGACGTAGTGGGTGCCTAACACCTTCCCATTGCGTAATTTACCCCTTACCCAGACTCTCTGATCTTTTTATTAGTTTTCTACGTGTAAAACTTCTTAGGCTTTTGTTCGCTTTTTAGCCAGTCCTTTGGATAAATAAAAGTGCGGTGGCGACTCGAAATTTCATTGTATACCTTGCTTATGATTTAATCGATAGATCATATAGCGACGAATACACCGCTACACCTTCCTGTTTGGTTGGCAAACTGAGCGGTGTTCCTTGGACTGTTGATACATGGAGTAGAAATAGGTGGTGGTGGTTGTGGCTCCATGTTTGGTATGAATGGGTGTGGATTTGTGGTCGAAGAACTTTCTCCTTGCTCTTGGCGTTGCCTAGCCTGTTGCCTCCTACGTCTCGTTTTACTATTGAGCCTCCTTGCGGTTCTCTCGATCTCAGGATCAAAAAGAAGTTCGTCCACAGGGATTTGCCCTCGCATAAAATGTAAGTTGCACACTAAACCAAACAAATTACAAGCACAAGTCAAAAATTCACAAGCTAAAACTTAAACAACCATTGCGATGCTCGCAATATCAATTTACAATCCCCGGCAACGGCGCCATTTTGTTGAAATGTATATTTCGTGTCGGGTTTTTGTTATCGTATCCACAGAGATTGTAAGATATCACTGCCGTTCAATGGTTGAATTAATCTTAACTTAATGTAACAATAGGGTTTTGGTTTTAATCAAGTTATCTTGCATACAAAGTAATTAATTGCGGTAAAAGTTATGTTTTGATTAATATGAGAAATATTGTCAAAGTTAGGTTTCAATGATCACTTTGCATGTATTTGCTCGGTCAACAATATTATAAACTCCTTTAGATGATAAATAATTTCACAAGGTCCTCTCAATGCGTTTCTCTCGAACACCCATTGTGAGTTTTGCTATTTTGATCCATTGTTTCTCTCGAACACAATCGATCAAAATGACAACTTTTTGGTTCAACCTTATGGTGAACAAAATCATTCGTTACTATCTCTAGCTAACAAACAAGTTTGGATGAAAACCTAGGTCAAGAATCGGTAAACATCTCTCGATCAAATACCAACACAAAGAGTTTTAAATAGAAACAAAGTTTTCATCATATATTTACCGTTAACGAGTTTACATATGAGGATCCTTACATTTACACACAAAGCTAGAAATCACCTACATCTAACCTTGACAAATGGATGACTTAGCTACTCATTTTCATGGTAGCTTGGTCGGCAAGTAAGGAAAGAAGGTTGATCAACATCCAAGTCGGATAATCGAAGTTGGATGGGAATCCACCTTCTTTTTGTGGAAGATGGTTGCTAGATGAAGAGAAATGAAATTAGGGCATAAAAGCTCCCACAAAACAATGCTGTAAAATATCTAGAAGAAAGTACAAAAAATGGAAAAGTTGGTAAAAAATGAGGTATGGTGCCCAAAAGTGGCACCTGCTACTTATAGACAAGTGCTGAACTGTCATGTTCGCCTAGCGAAGGGCACGCTTCAACCTTCGCCCCAGCGAGGTTGAGAGGTTTTGCTACTGGAATGCTCGCTGGGGACTCGCTAGAGCCTCGCCTAGCGAGTGAGTGTTGGCTGCACTTTTCACCAAAACAGAATGAATTCGCTGCAAACTTCGCCCTGAGCTCGCCTAGCGAATTAATTTGCTAATTTACTGGAGCTGTTCGCCAGGAGCTCGCCTAGCGAACCCATTCTTCGCCACAGCCTCGCCTAGCGAGCAGGCAGATGAAATGCTCCTATTCTTTGGTTCCTTTGCCAATTCTTTTGTGTCTTTATTATCAATTAATTCATGCCTTTCCTGCACAATAACACACACATCAAAGGCACCAAGCTTGTTTATCAATGTAACGCATTCCATGTAAAACAAATGTGATTTTGACAATTTTAGCAAGGAAAAAGAGTGAAAGATGCCCACATATGATAGCTCAAATAAGCACTTTTGGGCATCTAACAGCACTTGAACTTCTGTTTCAACCGTGGCATCATCGCCAATTTAGGACCGAAGGAGTTTGAGTTGCTAATATAACGAGGTAGTCAGAAATTTTACATTGTTGAATCATGAGAAAACCAACGTCCACAATCGAGCTAACTGGTTCTACAACTTAGAGGTCCAGAGTGAATCTCCTACACCACCTTATAGCCCTCAGCATTATGAGAACCCAGAAGCCATTTTTCCTGATTCTGATTCACACACTTCTGGTGCTCATCATGTCGTTCCTCCTGTTGATTTCGGCACTGCTATACATGCTCTACAGTTTGAAGTCGATTTCATAAGAGGAGAAGTGGATTCTCTCCGAGTGGATCTCCTATGATTTATGGATGTCGTTAACGAGCAGTTCGATCAGGTTTTCCAGCATATTCATTCTTTAGAGCATTCTCGTGGACCGAAGTGATATCCAGTACTAACTGATTGTACTAGAGTTTTAGTATTTTCTATGTTTAGTATTTTATTTATCATCAAAATTTGTTTCCCTTGTTGTTATTTTTCAGTGTTTGCTTACTTTGCAGTCGATATATTGACATGCACTTATGTTACTCCTACGTTTAATTAATATACTTTGCATTTCAGTTATTTTATTTTATTGCTTATTATGTTCATCCTTACAAATTTCATGCCTTTTAATTGTAAGTATTAATTTTAATTCACTACTTTACAACCTCAATATGATTTCCATGCTTTACTGTTTAAAATTGTCAAAATAGCGAATTTTAGGTTAATGGCGTTCACCATTCGCTTCAAATTTGAAAATCCCAGTAATTTAGGTAGACGGCGTTCGTAAATTGTGAAGAAATCGAAGATTGAGCATCATAAGTCGTCTGGTTTGTTACAACCGTTATCTATTCCTGAATGGAAATGGGATAGTATTTCTATGGATTTTGTTTCTGGTTTACCTAGGACTCCGAGTAATTGTGAAGCTATTTCGTTTATTGTGGACAGGTTGACGAAATCTGCTCACTTTATTTCGATTAGAATGGATTATCCGACAGAGAGGCTTGCAAAGATGTATATTAAGAAAATTGTCAGTTTGCATGGTATTTCGTCTAGCATTGTGTCAAATAGGGATGCGAGGTTTACTTCGAGATTTTGGGAAGGTTTGCAACGTGCTTTGGGTACAAAGTTGTGTTTGAGTTCTGCTTATCATCCGCAGACAGATGGTCAGACTGAGAGGACGATTGAGTCGCTTGAAGATCTTTTGAGAGCTTGTGTTTTGGAACAGGGAGGTGCTTGGGATAGTTATTTGCCTTTGATTGAGTTTAGCTACAAAAATAGTTTTCATTTGAGTATTGGTATGGCTCCGTTTGAAGCTTGGTATGGTAGAAGGTGTAGGACACCTTTGTGTTGGTACGAATCTGGAGAGAGTGTTGTGGTTGGACCTGAGATATTTCAACAGACTATTGATAAGATTAAAATGATCAGAGAGAAGATGAAGGTTTCTTAAAGTCGTCAGAAGAGTTTCTATGACAAGAGAAGGAAAGCGCTTGAGTTTGAGGTAGATGATCACGTGTTTTTAAGAGTTAGTAGAGCATTGAAGTCGCGTAAGTTGATGCTGCATTTTATTGGTCCGTATCAGATTTTCAAGAAAGTAGGTGATGTGGCTTATCGAATTACTTGCCGTCATCACTTGCTAATCTCCATGATGTGTTTCACGTGTCTCAATTGAGGAGATACATTGCGGATCCTTCTCATGTTGTCCAATTAGATGATGTTGAGGTTAGAGATAATTTAACAGTGGAGACATTACCTATGCGGATATAAGATAGAGAGGTGAAACAACTCTGTGGTAAAGAGATCGCTTTGGTGAAAGTCGTTTGGGGAGGACCGACTGGTGGAAATGTGACGTGGGAGCTTGAGAGTCAGATGAGGGATTCATATCCCGAGTTGTTTGCTTGAGGTAATTTTCAAGGACGGAAATATTTCAAGTGGGGGAGACTTGTACCCCGATTTAATTTTCGTATTTATTTATTAGGTATTTATTTTAATTAATCATTATTTGGTGTGATAATTAATTAAATATGTATTCTGGTGATTATTTGAATTATTTGAATATATGTGTTATTTGAATAATTGAATTTTATGAGTAGAAATAGCAATTGTCTAGTAATGGGCCTAATTAATTAGAATAGGTGGATAAGTGGGTTAAGCCCATTATGAGTTAAAAAGATAGTAAGGGTTTTAGAGATTAGAGTTAGTTTTGTAAAACAAGAGAAGAAGAGAGAATAGAAAAGAAGAGAAGAGAAAGAGGAGAAGAGGAAACTAGAAGAAGAAGGACCTAGAGATTTCATCTATACTAAGGCAAGGGTGGAATTTCAAGTGGTTATGGGTAAACATAATGTATGTAATGTATGTGGGTTAGATATCATGAACTTAGGATTTTGGGATTTTGATTTTTGAGAAACCCTAACATGTGTTTATGTTTTAATCCATGAAATTTATGTTTATGTTATGCTATGATGTTTCTATATTGAATTCCATGAATGAGTATGTATATAGAACATGATTTGGTGTATAATTGCATGTTTGAGTTTCACTTGAAAATGGTTGATTTGGGATTTTGGTGAAAATTAGTGGAGCTTAGAATCTTGTTTATATGATCCTAATAGTTGCTATATGATATATATAGGTTGTATAACTATTTATTTCATGAAAAATGATGGATTAATATGGTTTTATGATGAAAATTCGTGTTCGACAGTAGCATTTTTGCAACAGTAGTTTTTCAGGGTTTTAATAGCATTTTTGCAACAACAAATTTTCTAGTTTTTGACAGCATTTTGAAAAACTTGTAAATTCAATAACTTTTGAACCGTAACTCCGTTTGAGGTGCCGTTTGGACCATTACGAAGCTAAGAATATTATCTATAACGTGATAGTTTTTTTGATAACATTAGATTAATATTTTATCAAAAGAATACTAATATGGATGTATGTTGTATGTGTGGTGAATGTGAATGACATGTTTTCTATTGTTTGACATGTATTGGATGGTTTTAGATGGATTTTGTGAAGCAGCATAATACTTGAAATTTTATATGTGATGATGTGAATTGGTGAATTTTATGAATAACATGAATTGGCTTGTTTGCTTTATGTTATTATGTTATGATGAGATGATGAATGCTATTTGATGTATCGTTTGGGATTGAAGTCATGTTAGGTGTATGTTGTGCAAATGTTGGATGTGGTATGCTTATGTATGATTAAGGGGTTGCTATCGTCTTAATTACATGAGTCTTGTTGTTGTTGCACATTTACACTAGCATGAGTCTATGAAAGAGGCAGTGTTGGGTAATCTCGCGTAGATTATTTTCTTGTCCCAAACCTAACACCGAATGGGGTTTGAAAGCTTAAGGCTGAATCGAGCTTTAGAGGTGGTTATCTAGTCTATTTGAGAGACCCTCGGCAAGCCAAAAATGATAACGGATGGGATCCACATGCATATCGCATTGGTTCACACATTGAGTCGCACGTGTCAGTGTGAATTGTTGTTTGTGTGATTATGTTATATGATTGTGTGGATATGATTTTGGTAGATATGCATATACGTGGATTTTAGGTGATCCATTTGATATGAGTTATTGATGTGTTGTTGATGTGATATGTATGCATATTTGTGATATATGTGATGAAATGGTGACTTGTATACATTATGTTATCATGTGAAAGTTGTATACATATTTGATGATGATTTGTAAATGATGATGGATGATAATATGTACATGAAATTGATATGTTGTGAAATATGACTTTTGTACATCGTTTAGTATTTATAAATGAATACTTGTGGATTATTGAGCCATGTCGTATGATGAGAAACATGTGATTCTTTAATAAGATGATATGATGCATGTTTGTATGAAGCATGATGAATTCTAATAATATATGTATGTTTGTTATACATTTCATATTATTTTGTTTTTCTATAATGATTTGAATTCTCACCCTTCTATTGGAATAATGTTTTATCACGACATCGCTCAGGTACTGGAGATAGTGGTGCTTCACACAAGGATTAGATTCAGAGGCTAGTTCTTGTTGTGTTTTGACTAGGTAGTCTATAATGCTCTGGTCATGTAACACTTGGGTTTATGGGATTATTTGTATTTGTTTTGATGTTGAGAGATATTATTGTTCTCTCTTTTATCTTGTAATTTGGATATGTTGGTTTTGATGTTGAGTGGCCTTAGAGCCCAAAATGATATTTTGTGGTAGATGATTTATGGGAATCATCACTATTTACCATTTATGAAAAGAGATGTTATTCTGCTGTGTGAGTTTGCATGTTGGTTATTTGGTTTTGATTTATAATCCGTGTTACTTGTATGTGACCATGGCATGTGTTGTTTCTGGCAGAAGTAAATGTGATGCCCTCGTGTATGCATGCTTTAATTTACTCTGATTATACAATTGTATGCTGTATTTGAGTAGTAGAAGTTTGAGGGGTGTTACAGTATACACTTAGAAGAACATACGATTTTCCTTATTCTTATTTAACATCCAAAAAGAAGAAACTCTATAGACTATATCTATGGACGAGGTAAACACACTATAAAAGGCTTTAGTTTGATGATGATGATATAATTAAGAATGGTAAATCAGATATCTCTATTATGACAAAATAAGAGGTGGTTCAAGAGATATTTTTGAAAACTGGTTATAATATGAAGTTGTCCATCAAAGAGTATATAAGCAAGTTAGCCTATCTAAAAATCACTGATATGGAACCACTAGGCATAAACGATAAAAACTAAGGGTGCTCTTAAGAAGGTAAAACCAACTTCTAGTGATAATTCTAACAAGCGACCACCATCATATTTTGAGCATGTTGACTCACTTTATATGGATTCTCCTCTTTCACAATAAAAAAGTTCTATTAAGGGTTTTCGTATCAGTAAACCCTCTTCTTCCCCACCTTGACCAAAAATGAAATACAATGAGGAGATGTCTATTTTTATGCACAAATACATTGACCAAATTATAGGTGTTAATTGTGATAGTAATTGGGAATATTGTGTTGTTTCAAATTTGGGAGAAGAGATTCTTACATTTGTCTGTCAACATCTTATCAAATAGTTAATGACCCATAATGAATATTACACAAGGTTAAACGAGAAAAAAACTACATTAAAATTCATGATGCTCTAATTTCTAGTAGACTAATCATGAACCAATTGTAAAATGGATGTGTTTTCCTAAAATGGGTCATATTATAACAAATGCATATGACAAAGTCTGCATCAATCTAACAAGATATGGTTTTTTAGAAACTTTTTCCGAATACAAAACGACCCGCCAAAAAAGCATGTAGAACAAATTATCTTTATTGGATGGCTTAAAAAATATGCCTATTTTGTACACGTTTATTTGAAACTAGAATAACTTCTACCGTGAATATCCATAGAATGGAAAACTCATATACAAAATGTAGCAGGGAGGATCCTTCTTTGGATAGGATGCATTTGTTTAACACGGAAAATAAAATTGAAAAGAGAGTCAAATCAAAAAGTTTAAGGCGGAAGCACCCATAAATTTAGGTAGTGACACAATTTTGTATGCGTTTTAGGTTTTATCTTACATTATATGTATAAATTTTGGAATTTTTAGGAAGTAATGTTGACATAATTTTTAATGCATTTTAGATTGTTTCTTAAATTATGTGTATAAAATTTGGACAAACATTATTAATGTCTAGGATGTATATTTTTAAATTGTTGTTGATTGGTTAAACATGTGTTAGGTTTTACAAGCAGGGTGTGACTGAACAACACTATTCGAAAACCCCCCGAGTCAAGTAAATAACACCTTGACATATAAGGTTACAAGACAAGACGTGTCCGAATAACATAATCTGGGCACACATTTGTGACAATAAGACATAACATAATATTCATTTAAATCAATTTACAAGATACAATGTGTCTGAATAACACAATTTGGACAAACCCCTGAGATAGTTCATAGAACATTGGCATATCAATTTGTGTATATGGGTGTGTTTGGATAATACTATAAAATAAACCTTTGAGCCAAGTAAATATCACATTGGCATATTAGTTTACAAGACATGGTGCGTTCATTAACATTATCCAGAAAAACTCTTGAGATAATACATAATACCTTGGTGTATTAGTTTAGATGACAAGCAGTGTCCGGATAACAATTTTCAGACAAACCCTGAGACAATACATAACACATTGGCGTATCAGTTTACATGAAAGAGTGTCTATATAAGAATATCCAGACAAACTCTTGAGACAATACATAGAACCTTAGAAAATCAGTTTACATATAAGGGCGTGTTCGAATAACACTATCTAAACAAACTATCTGAATAAACCTCTGAGACAATACATAACATCTTGGTGCATCCGTTTTGAGGACAATGTGTGTCTAGATAACATTAACCAAACAAACCCCTGAGTCAACTAACTTTGCATAATTTTTTCAAACATAATAGAGTGTTTGGTTTTTCTATATTCTATTCACATCGGTATGATTACTATACATAAGTCACATATTTTTAACACAAAATGAAATACATATATAAAATTATTCGTCATACATTGAAAATATTGATGTAAAAATCGAGGGTGAAGATAAAGCGTTATTAATGTTGTGTGCTTTACCTAGAACACATGCTCACTTAAAAGAAACTCTTTTGTATGGAAGAGAGTCTCTGACCTTTGGAGAAGTTCAATCAGCCTTGTACTCTAAGGATTTGAACGAACAAAAGGAGCGCATGCCATCTTCGACTAGTGAAGGTCTGTCGGTTAAGGAGAAATTCACAAATAGGGATGGTAAACTTGACAAGAAGAAGGGTAAAAGTCAACATAAGTCTTATAGTGGTGATGCATCTGGTATTCGATGTTATCACTGTAAGAAGGAAGGTCACACAAGAAAATTGTTCCATGAACGCCTGAAAGATAATGGAGGTAAGGATAATGGCAACTCAACTATTGTTCAAGATGATTTCAACTCGTCTGATGTTCTTGTGGTTTCAAGCGGCGACTCAAGTAAAGAGTGGATTATGGATTCAGGTTGCACTTGGCACATGACTCCAAACAAAGACTTGTTCGAGGAACTATGTGATCAAGATGATGGATCTGTATTGCTTGGAAACAATAAAGCTTGCAAGATTGCAGGTGTTGGATCTATGAGATTCAAGCTCCATGACGAGTCAATAAGGTTGTTAACTGAAGTCAGGTATGTACCTGATTTGAAGATAAATTTGATTTCTCTTGGTGAATTCGACAAGAAAGGGTATGTTTTCTAAGGAGAGAAAAGTATTCTAAAAGTTATGAAGGGGTCAAAGGAAGTCTTAAAAGGCTTGAAGAAACAAGACTTGTACATCCTTAATGCTGAAGTTGTTAGTTGTTTTGCAGATATTGCATCCATGAAACCTTTGTCAAAGAAAGAAATTTGGCACATGAGATTGGGCCACGTCAGTGAAAGGGGTCTGGTCGAATTGGCGAAACAAAATCTACTTGGTGAAGACAATGCAAAAATTCTTGGAGTGGTGTAGCTTCAACATGTATATTTTCAATCAACCCCAACAATTATTATATATATGGTGTACTTAAGTTGGACTTTTTTAGCTTATTGCTCCCACAAGTGGTTGTATAAATAGAACTATTGTGTAGAAGCTTCCACACTTGATAAAATTAGGTTTGTGAAACCATTATCGTAATCTCTCTTTCTCCCCCCCTCTTTCTCTCTCTCTCTCTCTCTCTCTCTCTCTCTCTCTGTAGTAACTAGCACCGAGAATTGAAGACTCTCTATTCGTGTGGACTGAGTAGAGGCGTTGTTCTTCATTCATCACTCGTGATCATTCCTCCAGATTCGTATCCAAGTTGTTAATCATCACAAGAGGTAAATGTTCTATCACTGATCATGCATCATTTGTAAGGATCAACTTAAAGGAAATTTTTGTTTTCCGCTGCGCTTTGTATCACAATTTCCCTTCATCAAATATCGACATAACCTTGTTAGAGATGTCATGTTTGATATATTTCGGCGGGCCAGAGTATTTGTGAAGAAAGGGGTGCTTGTGAATTTCTTGATTGACCTACATGAAGGGAGATTGACACTTAGGCCAACACATGTTCTGGTGTACGGCTAGTAGGAGAGAAACATGCTTGTGTGAATTTAACTGGAGTTTCTCCACTGGTGGGACTGAGAACTTGTGGTTTTACCATGAGACATGCAACTCTCACAGCCGCTTCAAGTAAAGTGGTCAAACATGAGAAAACATGTTTCGACAATCAAATGCTTTCATAGCATTTACTTTGAAACTTTTGATTAGCACCAGAAGCAAATGATCTTTTACAGAGTCCAAAAATTTATGATTAACAATGTTGTATCTCTTAGATCTATGAGTATAATTTTAAAGATGATTAATTTTATCATCCAAAAAAGAATAACGATGCAGTTTGTTGTCTGTTTGCCTTTTATTTATGTATAAACTCTATTATATAAATATAATTGACTTTTATTGTAAAAGTTATAAAAAAATATAATATTCTTAAATTGATGATTCATTGCCACATCAAAAGCTAGAGGCATAACGTTTCAAATATTAATTATAAATAAAATAAAATTAATAAATAGGTTTAAAAGCTAAAAATTTAATTACCCTCTATAATTTTTCAACATTTTAAGAAAATACTATAGAATAAGCATTATTAAAATTCAAATTGGCACAGTACAACATAAATGATAATAATATAATAAAAAATATATCTTAAAAACTATTCGTAGAAATAAAATACATTAAAAAAACAATCCAAAAATAATTAAATTAAATGACCAATCCATAAAAATGGCTGAACTTAGGGCCTGTTTATTTAAACTTTAAGAAAATAATTTTTTTTTGTAATTTCAAAGTTGATTTTTATAAAGATGAATTTTAAAATATAAAAAAATTATAAATTAAAAAACTAATTTTGATATCTTATAATATAAATATACATTATTGAACAAATCATAGTCGAAATCGTAATTTTTTAAAAAAATTGTATCTTAAAAATAATATTTATGAAAAACTATTTTAAATAATTTCAAAATTAAATAAATTTTTGAAACTTTGATATTCCAAAAAATTTATAATAAAATAATGAATATTTAAAAATAATATTTTAAAAATAATTATTTAAATTAATTTTTCATTTAAAATTTTATTATTTTTTTTGTAAATTATTTTAAATAAAAATGTATAGCATTATAAAATTTATTTTAAGAAAAACTGAAACAAACAAAGACTATTAAGATGTGATTGGTTGTAAAGAAAAAGTAAGAAGAGAGAAACAGGTGAAAGAGTGTGTGAGAAGTAAAAAATAGATAAGAAATAAAGAAATATATAAAGTTGCTTGTTATAAAAGAAATATGAGAGAAATAGAAGAGAAAAAAAGTGAAATTTTTTGAAAAGACAATAATTTTTACTATAAAAATATATAAAATATTATATATTTAATTTTATTAAAAGGATGCAAAGATAAAAAATAAAAAATTGTTTTTCTTTCTATTTTCTTCTCATTTTAGAGGAGATTAGAAAAAACACTGAGAAGACTTAAAAACTGTTTGAATTAATTCTTAAAAACTGTTTTTTAATTTTTAAAAAGTAAAAATTAAAGAACTTGTTTGATAAACTCTTTTTAAAATATTAGTTTTGAAAACTAATTTTGTTTTTCAGTTTTAAAAACTAAAAGATAGAAAATTTATAAAAGCTGTTTTAATTTTCAATTTCAGTTTCTTGTTTGGGAAAACCCACAAAATGAAAACACGCGGAAAACAATCAGTTTTCATTAATGACACTTTGGTAATTTTTTGATTTGTTATTTATAGTGTCACAATGATCGATGATTAGGAGGCTTTGTTTTTTCGGTAGTATATTGCATAATGAAATTATAACTAATAAATATAAGACCTCTATTATTTTATTTTATTAAAGGCTATTATTTTATTTTTATCCATGCAAGTTCTCTTTTCTAATCTAAAGAGTCAAAATGCTAATCACTTCTCATTAATATATATATATATATATATATATATATATATATATATATATATATATATATATATATATATATATATATATATAATTTTTAATGTATACTCTAAAAATATTTTAAACATACATTCAACTAAATTACATTAAATAAATATATAAATAATTAATTTTATAAAATAATATCACCCTTTATTTTAATTCAATTAACTTTTTTACACATTAAATACATACAAATTATATATGTATGGAGCTTTGAGATATAAAATTTATTTGCACATAAAAAATAATTTTTAAAAGCAAATTAATTGCTAAAAATGTAATTAAAAATATCAACCGAAAATGTACTGATAAAAATATTTTACTAGAATAAAAATGTATCAATAGAAAAAATTCTATAAGAATGTGCTAAGGATAAGAGTCTACATCACATAATAAGATAAACACTTTTAACATGGACTAACACGTCTTTGACAAAAGTTAAGAGGTATAACGATAAGAGTGTAGAGACTACTTCATCTTTAACATGAGACTGCTCTCCTACTAATTGTGTGACTGATCTGAATGAGACGTGATTGGTAAATTAGCTAGTGTATTAATTCTCCAAAGTAGTAATATCAGTAGTTGTCATAGTATCAATCTCGAAGACTGCATTATATTTTAGAATTCAATTTAATCTTCATTTTAAAAAAAGGCATTTGGGATTTTAAGATTTGTTGGTTTGCAAAACATAAAACTAAGAAAAATTTAATATAGTAGAAAATAATAAGAGAAAAGCGTGTTAAGAATAAGAGTTTGAACTTGAACTCGTTTGATATCCTAAATTAACCTCATAAGAACTTGTTTTATTCCTATAAATTACTAATTCTTAAGTTTATTTATTCTTAAATCTTAAAATCAAACCTTATGCCCATAGTAGATTGTAAATGTAGACACACATTTGATTATCAAGAACAATATAATTTCTAGTTAATACCCCTAGGCTTAGGGGATAACTAATCTAAAATAGTTCAATCAAATAGTACTGTTGAAAGTTCTTCCTAACAGAGAATCGTAAATAAATTTTCAATTTATCAGAAAGAGAAAAACGTTAGGCACGAAAATAAATAAATCATATAGGAATAAAACCTCAATTATTAAAAATATCAATTCATAAATTCATATTCAATCAAGAACAGTTGATATATACTTCGAATATTGACATATTATCTTACTTAACAAAATATTTTGTGTGAACAAGTTATTACTCAACTCCAAAAAAAAAGTTATATATTTAAAAAAAAATTATCTCGACTTTATTTAATAATAAAATTATACATTTGTATATTTAATTATAAGTCGTTAAAATTTTTTTAATTATTAATTAATAAAAACCTTTATTATTTTATATTAGTTAAAAACAATTTTTAAAAGTCGATTTATCAAATAGGTTTTTTATTTTCTCATCTCTTAAATTGTTTTTAAAAATAGGTTACCAAATGAATATTTTTATTTTCTCATTTTTAAAACAATTTTAAAAAATCATGTTACCAAACAAATTTTTAAGTAGTTCTCTTTTTATAAACACTTTTCTAAAACAATTTTATAAAACATATTTTAAAAAATGAAAAACAAAATTGATTCAAACGAGCCCTTACAGTTTTAATCTCTCTTCCCTATTTCTCATTAAATTAATCAAGACACCTCTCTTTAACTTCTCTCTTACCACTTCATCTAAAACAAACACACCCTTAATATAGGGAAATGGACCTGATCTCTTTTCTTCATTTCTTATATTTTATATTCATAACTTTTCTATGAAAAATAATAAAGTGTAAATGTTGGTAATTTTTTGTTTGGTATATGTAAACAAGATAGTACAATTATATATAATGAGTTTCTAAATTCAAATCAAAGTTAATAGTAATGTAGAGATATTATATATAGAGACACGAGTTCCTACCCACAAAATTTTATTTATTTAACTTAAAAAAAATAATCTCGACCACTATATTACTTGATAAAAGAATATTAATTTTTATAAGTTGAATTAAGATTCTTAGATGAGTAAAACTTAATTTTGGTTAACAGTTTTTTCCTTACTTGTAACATGGAAACACCACTGGCCTCACAAAGTAACATCTTTCGGCTATTGGGTATTTTGATTCTCATGATTCATTAGGTGATTATGTTATATTCATTCACTTTTCCCTACTTTATTATTCACTTGATTGTTTATATTTTCTCACTTTTTTTCCTATCAACGTCTAATCTAATGATTATCACAAATCTTGCAAATATTTTAGCTATCATTGTTTGGGAAGTGATCATCAGTATATAAGTACTATTAGAAACCACTAATGCAAGGAAATTTGGGAATGTAAGAGCCCTTTAATCATAAATCTTAGACATCAAATGTTATAATCATTGAGATGATTATCAAAGTTCAACAAACAAATCATACATATGTTTTGTACATAGCATACTTCTTGAAAGTCACTATGCATGACTTTTATTCTATATATTGTGCTGACAAATTTAATAGGGTTAAATAAGTTAATCATCTTGCTAAATATATTAATTTTTACTTATTTGTAATGACATTAGTTGGAGGACCCTTAGAAAGGATGAAAAGTTTTATAATATCCATTATTCGAAAGAAATTTTTTAAAGATTAAAAACAAAATTTGATATATTCGTGGGTATCACAAACTTATTTAAACCAATTTAATAAGTAATTATAGTTTTTTTTTTTAAAATTATGACAAAAGTTATTGTAATATAAATAAATCAATACTCATATATTGATAATAAATAAAATGTCTATGTAAAATTTTAATTTATATTTTTAATAATAGAAACATACTTTAGAGTTTTGAAAAAATGAAAATTATTAGACTATATTAAGCTTTGATCATTGTTGACCTTCAGATTTAAATATATTTAGTAGGGTTAATCTCATACTCGATTACTTTGTTGTGATAAGTAGGAATATTAGTTAATCAATTAGGTTACTTATATGTTTATATATAAATAACTTTTATACTTCTTAAAAAGTATAATACGTGACAACCGCCTAAGTTGTAGGATTATAAGAGGTTTTAAGGTTATCGTGTGGTTACAACTAACTTATTCAGGAAGGGTGAAAGGCTCTCCATGTAGTGTTTCAACACAATAGCTTGGATTCCCCTCTCAACCTTAGGGTGAAGATATTTATAGAAATTCTTGGGTAAGAATCTCAGACTCCCAAGTTTGACTCTCTTATAGCCCTTTGATCATGGTCCTAAGGATCTGATGGGATCACGCCAAGGCCCTTGATCTGGCTTACCAGTCACAATATGCTAAACAGGTGGTTCATATGGAAAGCCAATGGGGGTACACAGTATTCGCATGCGCAGAGGAGCGTCAGTTGACTAAGATAGTCAACTGATCTTAAGAGCTCCGAGAGCGCCACTTGGCTGGCATCGGAGAGGTCACAGTGGGGTATATAACGCTCGCCCCCCTCAGCGCTCTCTCATTCTTCAATCTTCTTTCTCTCTACTCTCTCCCTCTGACCACCCCTTTCTCCGCCTTAACCCGCCTCCCTGACCACCACCTTCAACTGGAATCTTCATGTTCATCATGAATATGAAGAACACTCAACCCATAATCGACCTTCCACCGTCCCCTTCCCTGAAACCGCCGCGAATCCCATATCTCCGGTTGAAGCTCAACTGAAATCTTCAATCGATGTTCATCTGGGTGATGAAAATCCACCCAAAAACCTTTAGGGCCCATGAACCCTAACCAAACACGAACCCTAACTCACTCCCTAGATGAACCCTAACTCTATGTGGGATGAGCCCTAACCCTAAAACGAAGAACCCTAACCCTAGTTTCCCAGAAAAAACCTAGGGATGAACCCTATCAATCTTCATCCCTGACCTAGGAACCCTAACCCCAAATTTTCCAGAAACCCTTTGAATCGACCCCAAAAATAATACAGATACATCAACATATATTTCTAGGCAAGCATCAACAAACAATCAAAGAGAATAGAGATCAAGATTCACCAATCCACAGAGAGGAGACTTTCTCTGGTCAAAAAGGTAAGTGATTGATTCTGACTTTATCTTCCCCTTATACACTTCTTTAAGACCCCAATTTTGATCCTAATATCCCTCATCATATTCTCATCATATGCATTAGCATTGGGATCACAACTTGGCATCCTCCTTACCCTTAATTCATTGGGTTTGCATTGGGAGAGATCACCAAGCATCATTTGATTGTATCATACTTTGTATTTTTATCACTTACTAACCAAAATACCAAAAATATGTCATTGTATAATTTAACTCTTTTGTAGGTAGTGCACATGCTCACCTTTGATCTATCCAGCTCATATTTAGGGTTTAAGACCCTCATTGCAAGGAGCTCAATCAATAATTGGTCTACCATGGCTCTAGATATCATATATGGATTCCCATGATCTTCACATCTTATTTTGATCAAGAAAGAATCAAGAGTTTGGAGATGGTTTTCCTTGGAAACCCTAATTCATCTAGGTATCTTGAGTAACTTCTTCAATAATTTTCTTCAACAATTGATCAAATATTTCAAGGGATACTTCAAATTTCATCATCTTATGAATATATGATCCTCCATGAGTCCCAAAAGTCAAGAGAATAGCAAGCTAGCAAGTTGGTTCATGGTGGTTGACTAGAGGAAGTCAACTGATCAAAACTAGGGTTCCCTAGACCCTATCTCCTACAATGTTTGTCATATGAAAATGATTCAAAGATAAAAGTTACTCTAAATAATATTCCAAACAACTTTCATGTTGAAGTATAGAGCTAGTTTTGCTTGGAAAGTCATTTTTTATGGTAAACAATTATAGGTCATTTTGTCTGAACCCTAATTTGGAGGTCAACTTCCCAAGACCATAACTTGCTCAAATTTTATGAGATGAAATCCATTAAAGTTTCATAATCAAATTCAATATGTATAATTCAACTTTGATGTTTGGAGGAAATGCAAATTCAACTTTTAAGTACATGTGATATGAGGAAACATTATAGGTCATTTTGGGCCAATACCATTGAACAAGTGATTTTCCTCAACTTCTAAAATGCATAACACCTTCATTCTAAATCCAAATAAGGTCAAATTTGTGACCAAATTGAATGAATTTGAGAGAGATACAACTTTGATGAAGGAGTATTTCTCATTTGAAGCTCATAGAAAAAGTTACCCAAGGTGGAAGAAGTGAACATATGGCTTGGTACTTAGAATTGTTTTTGATATGTTTGATTTTCCAAACTTCCATCTCAAAATTCATCATTATCCAAGCTTCAAATGAAAACGTGTTCAACATTAAAGTTGTTCCCCTTGATCTAAACTTTTCAAAAAGTCCAAATTCATTCCATTGGACAAAGTATGAGTGACTTGCGCATGGCTTAAAGTTGGATGACCATTTGGCATGTTTGAACTTCCATTTTCCATACACGGATGCATGGCTTGTTAACATGACTTCAGCAATGCTTACACATGATTTTGGACCTGAATGCATCATTACATGGGCCTATCACAGGCCCATGCATCCATGCAAAATGAAATTGCTATTTTTGAAAGTTTGAAACAAGTGTGCAAATAACAATGCATTGGCTATAAATAAAAGCTCATTTACTCAGAATTGAGGACCCTTGCGCGCCAGCTTTGAATCACCATCCCTAAACCCTCTCATTCAAAGGATAACCTTGAGGATTTTCATTGAAAATCGAGTTTGAATCTCCACTGTTTTGAGATTCAAAACTCCAAGAGTCATGCTTCCTCTTTGATTCATTTCTACTCTATCAAGCATCCAGAGCAAGGCCAAGTACAATTAAGAGCAAGATCGTGGCCATCTGAACCTGCAGTGAAGGTGAACTTCTCAAATTTTCATCTATTTGATTCTCACTCATTTCTCCAATATTCTTCTTGATTTTTGGTTGTCTAAAGTCCTACCAATGTAGGCAAGAAGATTGAGTTGCTTTGAGGTCAAATCGAAGCAGCTCAGATCATGATCCTCAAAATTCAACTCCCTGTATCTTTCTATATACTTGGAGTTGGGTGAAATTGAGGCCAGATTCAAGCTCTTGAGAATTTTTACTTTAAATTCATGTCCTCCCTTTTCATTTTGGTGATGGTTGAGGGTGGACCAGTCCGGTGAGGTCCACCAGAGAAGAAGACCGGAGTTCTAGCTCCGGTGATGTGTTGGCATCTCTCTAGACCATAAGATCCATCTATTTTGTTCTAATCCCGAGCGTTGGTTTTAATTACCACTTGTGCAGCGCATTGACTCTAGTCCACCATGGAATGCGCGCTGAGATTCACTTGATCTGCCACCTCAATTAATGAGGGAGATCAAGTGGTCCACGTTTTTTAGCATTTTCTGATTTTCATTTTATTTGACTTATTTTCATTAATTCATATTAATTTTAATATTGATCCAAAAAATATGGGACTTTCACCAAAAAATTTCAAAAAATTTCCTCTTTCAGTTTTTGAATTAAAATTATTTTTTGGGTCATTATTAATATTTTTCATGATTTAATTGTTTTTGTGCATATTTTTAATTGTTTAAAAATAGTTTTAAGTTTCCAAAAATGATGAAATTTTTTCTCCAAGGTCCTTTGACCTTGTTTGACCTATGAGAAATCTCATGGCCATTTATTTGGTGTTTTGACGAGGTTTTAGGATTTTGACCAACCATAATTTAATTTAATGTATTTTTAATTGATTTTTAATTGTTTAATTGACTTTTGTTGTTAGGTCTTGGTCAAGGTTGATTTGACTTTGTTGGATTAAAATAGTTGGATTTTGGGGATTGATGAAATGTGCATTTCATCTCCCAAAATGAATGAATGATTTTAATTTGGTAAAAGTCCTCCTTTGACCAATTTGTGTTGATCTCATTCCCCCTCCCTCTTCATCTCAATCCCATTTTATCCCCATCCATTTCTTTGACCTATGATATCTCTATATCTTAAGACTAGTTGATTGCAAAATCAACATAATTATGGATGAGATTAGGTCCACCATTTTGTCATTTTTCTTTTTGTGTGTGGTATGTTTTAGGAGTATGGTTCATCATACAATATCTCTAACATGCATTAACACCAAAATTTATATTGCCCGACCTCAAATAGTTGTGACTTCTATATAAGTCCAATTACGATTGCTTAACATAACGCTAAATTTTGACACAAAAGGCATAGCATTCTAGTAAGTGAGATTGTAAATTTCCCCTCTTTCATGGTATTGTGTGGAAACTTGGCCTTTTTTCCTTCCTTTGGAAGATGTCTTGGTTCAAGGATCCATGCTTGTGAATAGTGGGTTGAGTGTTCTCCAAAGAATGACCCAAAAAACAAAAAACAAAAGCAATACTAACTTCTAATCAACTAACATCAACTAACATTTAATTTTAAGCCATTTACTTTTATGCACTTTAAATTCAAGTCTTTTATCATTTGCCATTATTCATATCGTTTAACTTGTTTATTTTAATGCCATTTTCACTTTGCTCACTTGAGCCATACTTTGTGATTATATTGTGATTGTATATACTTGCTTGAGCTTGTGGTCTTTTGACCTTAATGTACATAATAACAACAAAAACCTTAAAAGACATTTGTGTAGACTGTTGGATTTGATCTGAGACTTTGGACTTAGAATTAGGCAACACTCTCCGTGCAAAAGGACTTGGCCAATGCCAACTTTTTTGAAACCAAGTGCTTGTGAAGTGAACTTTCATCTGATGCAAATATTGAGGATCCATTTGAGTTCATCTGATACATGGTCTTGATGAAGCCATTATTTTGAACCTGTGCCTAATGCATTATTCTGAGCCAATCAAGGAGTAGTTCATTTGATGCATGGAAGATCATGGAGTTGCTAGCTTGGATGTGGCTATCTTTATTTGATGCCTTACTCTTCATCTTGCTATTTGTGTATTAATTGCTTGATTCTAAAGTCCAAGGGAAATTGGGTTCTATATGACATTCTTGTCTATTGGATTGCATCCCATTGGTCAGATCTTCTCAACTCTCAACTTTTAAATTTTTCCTTAGGATTAGTCTCTTCATCCCCTCCCCACTTCTTTAATTTCAAATATCTCCCTCCTTTTAAAATCTTATTTGCTTGTGATTTCTAAACTTAGAGTTTATTGCAAATTAGAAACTTTGGCCTTATGCCACTGCATTTTCAAACTCTTTTCTTAATCAAACTTGTAAAATGAATCTAATCATATTGACTTAAAATTTCAAAAACCAAAAATAACTAACACTCATTCAAACCTTTTTAGTCCCTTTGTGCCTTTCTTAAACTTTAAATTTTGTTAAAAAGCAACTCATTCACTTAAAAAATTTATACCACGAACTACGAGGTTTTTATCCCTCATTTTTATGTTGGTACGTAGGCACAAGTCCCAAGGTCTTGTCAAACACAAAAAATATAATTAATGAATTCTTTTCTCATCCCCACACTCTATTTATTGCAAACATCATTTTATACCAAAACACATGTACACACAAAAAGGGCTCCCTAGGAGTACCTAGGACAATTTGGGTGCTAACACCTTCCCTCTGTGTAACCAACCCCCTAACCTGTAATCTATGACATTTTATTAGTTTTGATTTGAAAACTTCTTATCTTTGGGTTTTGTTCGTACTTTTCCCTTTTCCCTTGGAAATAATAAAAGCGCGGTGGCGACTCTGATTTTATTGACATTAAGTTCATCAATAGCTTAATGGTCATGAATTTACCCCTACAACTTCTTCTGGTCCTTTCCCTCTTCTCTAACTCCTTCTTTCCTTGTTTCCTATGCGAGGTATGAATTTGTGTAATGGTTTAGCTCAAGAAAGTTAGGGTTTAAGTGTGAAACCTTAACCTCTATATTAATGGGATCTTTGGGGATGGTTATGGATGTTGCAACGGTAGATTAGAGTTTTTATAGATTCATTTTTAGGTTAGGGGTTTAATTAGATTGATTAGTTTAAGAAATTATTCAATTTGATTGATTCAACTTAATTGTAATTCTGATTAGATTTTAATTTAATTTGAAAATAAAATTAGGGTTTGGGAATTTATAATGTATTGAGACTGAATTTGTAATGTATCTGTTAAAAAAGAAAGTTTTGATTCACTGCATTTTGATCCATTTTAGTTTTACCGCGTGCAAGATTTAGGGTTCCTGCATAGGGGACGTTGGGGATGAACTTGGGTCATGGGTTCGACCCGGTCTGGGGGATGGATCCTGGGTCTTTCTTGACCCAGTTGAAACTTGGGTCGTCCATTTAACCCAATTGAATTGGGGTATCAGATTGGGCTAGATCTGTTTCCCAACTCAAACGAAAGCCCAATAACAAAATACCGAAAAAAATAACAATCTAATTAAAAAGTAGGTTAGTCCTAAAACAAGTTAATTAGTTATTTAAAATAAATAAGTTAGCTCATATCCAATTAGCTTAATAATATAAACTAAAATAGTTTTAATTAACCTATTAATCTAATAAATTAATTATAAATCAAATAAAACTATTTAACTTAATAACATGAATTAATCAACACTTTATTAATTTAATTATAAATTAATAAAATATAATTAACTTTATCACTAATATTAATTAGTATGTAATTAATCTAATCAACCCTATTATTAATAATCTCAACTTAATATCATAAATTAATTAAAAATCAACTAATTTTATTAATCACTATCTAATTCATTTTATAATATTTACCTAACTAATCAATAACTAACTAAAATCATGATGACAAGTTAAGGTTCCCATAAAAAACCATCATGACAAGGAGAGAGAAAATAATTTTCATTATTGATCTTTTAAAATAAATCACTATCCCATGGTAACTTATCGAAGACATGATCGACTCGAGGAAGAAGGAATTTCGACATTTTCCTATTCGGACACTTCAATCTGGTTGGACTTTGTGTCTAAGAGCTTATGTACATCCCAAAATTCCCAATACCGAGCTATTAAGGTCGAGTATGAAGGAGAAAATAATTCGGATTGCATAAACCTAAGCAAGTCGGATCCCAATCAAGATGAACGTTATTACATGACATGGACAATTCGGTGTCGGTCCTATAATGACTCTGGTAAATGAGTATGTCGGATTCGGTCTCTTGAAGGTCTTAGGAAACATGAACAGTCACATACGACAGTTACATAACATCTCCATGATTGCATGAGAGTTACAAAAAATGATGGATGGGATGTTACAGGGGAGTTAAAAAGGACGGTAGACGGTATCAGAGATCTCTTTAATATAGGATATGAAGAGGAATTCCTTAAATGAACCTTCATTAGCAACACAAGTAAAAAAAGGGAACTCTGGCCGAGGGAAATGACATACAACATATACCTCCTACAAACAAGACGATTGTGATCTCACCTGACCCGCCTTAGGAAGATTATCCAAATAGTGTTTATCAGGAACAAGTTGTTTTACTATACACATATTTTGTTTTAAAGTAATTTCATAGCCATTGTTACATAACTGACTTATACTTGGTAAATTATGTTTTAGACCTTCCACAAATTGAACATCTTTGATAAGAGCAGAACCATTTTTACCATTGGTTCTTATACATTTTATTTTAGAATTTTTGTTATTTCCAAAAGTCAGTGATCTTCCATCTTTGTCTTGTAGAGAAATCAAGCAGCCCTTATCTCCTGTCATATGTCTTGAGCATCCACTGTTCAAGAACCAAGGCTTTTTCTTGATTGATTGTAGACATTCTTGCATCAGAGGTTAGAAGGTTTTTAGGTACCCATAA